>NW_027094639.1:0-67991 GCF_029207755.1 Chamaea fasciata
CATCCTTTGTTCTCAACTCCCCCAGCCGGGCACCTAGCTCCGGCCACCTACAATCCCGAACGAAACAGGATTTCTTCCAGATGCAAGCTGCCACAAGCAGGAAGTCTGGCTTCCCATGGAGGGCCAAAGGCCTCCTACAAACTGACATCAGGCACCTGGGCAGCTGACTTTACTTACCCCTGGAAACAGGCCATCCTTTGTGCCCAACTCCCTCAGCTGGGCACCCAGCTCCGGTCACCTACAATCCCGAACGGAACAGCATTTCTTCCAGATGCAAACTGCCTTGAACAGGAAGACAAGCTTCCCTTGGAGGGCCAAAGGCCTCCTACAAACTGACATCAGGCACCTGGGCAGCTGACTTTACTTACCCCTGGAAACAGGCCATCCTTTGTGCCCAACTCCCTCTGCCGGGCCCACAGCTTTGGTGACCTACAATCCCGAACGGAACAGGAGTTCTTCCAGATGCAAGCTGCCACAAGCTGGAAATGTGGCTTCACTTGGAGGGCCAAAGACCTCCTACAAACTGACATCAGGCACGTGGGCAGCTGACTTTACTTACCCCTGGAAACAGGACATCCTTTGTGCCCAACTCCCTCTGCCGGGCACCTGGCCTCAGCCACCTACATTCCCGAACGGAACAGGATTTCTTCCCGATGCCAGCTGCCACAAGCTGGAAGCCTGGCTTCCCATGGAAGACCAAAGGCCTCCTACAAACTGACATCAGGCACCTGGGCAGCTGACTTTACTTACCCCTGGAAACAGCCAATCCTTTGTGCCCAACTCCCTCTGCCGGGCACCAGGCCTCGCCCACCTACAATCCCGAACGGAACAGGATTTCTTCCAGATGCAAGCTGCCACAAACTGGAAACCTGTCTTCCCTTGGAGGGCCAAAGGCCTCCTTCAAACTGACATCAGGCACCTGGGCAGCTGACTTTACTTACCATTGGAAACAGGCCATCCTTTTTGCCCAACTCCCTCTGCCGGGCACCCTGCTCCGGCCACCTACAATCCCGAACGGAACAGCATTTCTTCCAGATGCAAGCTGCTACAAACTGAAAGACTAGCTTCCCTTGGAGGGCCAAAGGCCTCCTACAAACTGACATCAGGCACCTGGGCAGTTGACTTTACTTACCCCTGGAAACAGGCCATCCTTTGTGCCCAACTCCCCCTGCCGGGCACCTGGCCTCGGCCACCTACAATCCCGAACGGAACCGGAGTTCTTCCAGATGCAAGCTGCCACAAGCTGGAAACGTGGCTTCCCTTGGAGGGCCAAAGGCCTCCTACAAAATGACATCAGGCACCTGGGCAGCTGACTTTACTTTCCTAAAGAAACAGGCCATCATTTGTGCCCAACTCCCTCTGCCGGGCACCTGGCCTCGGCCACCTACAATCTCGAACGGAACAGGATTTCTTCCAGATGCAAGCTGCCACAAACTGGAAGACTTGCTTCCGTTGGAGGGCCAAAGGTCACCTACAAACTGACATCAGGCACCTGGGCAGCTGACTTTACTTACCCCTGGAAACAGGTCATCCTTTGTTCTCAACTCCCCCAGCCGGGCACCTAGCTCCGGCCACCTACAATCCCGAACGAAACAGGATTTCTTCCAGATGCAAGCTGCCACAAGCAGGAAGTCTGGCTTCCCATGGAGGGCCAAAGGCCTCCTACAAACTGACATCAGGCACCTGGGCAGCTGACTTTACTTACCCCTGGAAACAGGCCATCCTTTGTGCCCAACTCCCTCAGCTGGGCACCCAGCTCCGGTCACCTACAATCCCGAACGGAACAGCATTTCTTCCAGATGCAAAATGCCTTGAACAGGAAGACAAGCTTCCCTTGGAGGGCCAAAGGCCTCCTACAAACTGACATCAGGCACCTGGGCAGCTGACTTTACTTACCCCTGGAAACAGGCCATCCTTTGTGCCCAACTCCCTCTGCCGGGCCCACAGCTTTGGTGACCTACAATCCCGAACGGAACAGGAGTTCTTCCAGATGCAAGCTGCCACAAGCTGGAAATGTGGCTTCACTTGGAGGGCCAAAGACCTCCTACAAACTGACATCAGGCACGTGGGCAGCTGACTTTACTTACCCCTGGAAACAGGACATCCTTTGTGCCCAACTCCCTCTGCCGGGCACCTGGCCTCAGCCACCTACATTCCCGAACGGAACAGGATTTCTTCCCGATGCCAGCTGCCACAAGCTGGAAGCCTGGCTTCCCATGGAAGACCAAAGGCCTCCTACAAACTGACATCAGGCACCTGGGCAGCTGACTTTACTTACCCCTGGAAACAGCCCATCCTTTTTGCCCAACTCCCTCTGCCGGGCACCAGGCCTCGCCCACCTACAATCCCGAACGGAACAGGATTTCTTCCAGATGCAAGCTGCCACAAGCAGGAAGCCTGGCTTCCCATGGAGGGCCAAAGGCCTCCTACAAACTGACATCAGGCACCTGGGCAGCTGACTTTACTTACCCCTCTAAACAGGACATCCTTTGTGCCCAACTCCCTCTGCCGCGCACCTGGCCTCGGCAACCTACAATCCCGAACGAAACAGCATTTCTTCCAGATGCAAGCTGCCACAAACTGGAAGACTAGCTTCCCTTGGAGGGCCAAAGGCCTCCTACAAACTGACATCAGGCACCTGGGCAGCTGACTTTAATTTTCTTCATGAAACAGGCCATCATTTGTGCCCAACTCCCTCTGCCATGCACCTGGCCTCAGCCACCTACAATCCCGAACGGAAAAGGATTTCTTCCAGATGCAAGCTGCCACAAACTGGAAGACAAGCTTCCCTTGGAGGGCCAAAGGCCTCCTATAAACTGACATCAGGCACCTGGGCAGCTGACTTTACTTACCCCGGGAAACAGCCCATCCTTTGTGCCCAACTCCCTCTGCCGGTCCCACAGGTTTGGCCACCTACAATCCTGAACGGAACAGGAGTTCTTCCCGATGCAAGCTGCCACAAGCTGGAAATGTGTCTTCCCTTGGAGGGCCAAAGGCCTCCTACAAACTGACATCAGGCACCTGGGCACCTGACTTTACTTTCCTAAAGAAACAGGCCATCATTTGTGCCCAACTCCCTCTGCCGGGCACCTGGCCTCGGCCACCTACAATCCCGAACAGAACAGGATTTCTTCCAGATGCAAGCTGCCACAAACTGGAAGCCTGTCTTCCCTTGGAGGGCCAAAGGCCTCCTACAAACTGACATCAGGCACCTGGGAGCTGACTTTACTTACCCCTGGAAACAGGCCATCCTTTGTGCCCAACTCCCTCTGCCGGGCACCAGGCCTCGGCCACCTACAATCCCGAACGGAACAGGATTTCTTCCAGATGTAAGCTGCCTCAAACTGGAAGCCTGTCTTCCCTTGGAGGGCCAAAGGCCTCCTACAATCTGACATCATGCACCTGGGCAGCTGACTTTACTTACCCCTGGAAACAGGCCATCCTTTGTTCCCAACTCCCTCCGCCGGGCACGTGGCCTCGGCCACCTACAATCCCCAACAGAACAGCATTTCTTCCAGATGCAAGCTGCCACAAACTGGAAGACTTGCTTCCTTTGGAGGGCCAAAAGTCACCTACAAACTGACATCAGGCACCTGGGCAGCTGACTTTACTTACCCCTGGAAACAGGTCATCCTTTGTTCCCAACTCCCCCATCCGGGCACCTAGCTCCGGCCACCTACAATCCCGAACGAAACAGGATTTCTTCCAGATGCAAGCTGCCACAAGCAGGAAGCCTGGCTTCCCATGGAGGGCCAAAGGCCTCCTACAAACTGACATCAGGCACCTGGGCAGCTGACTTTACTTACCCCTGGAAACAGGCCATCCTTTGTGCCTAACTTCCTCAGCTGGGCATCCAGCTCCGGCCACCTACAATCCCGAACGGAACAGCATTTCTTCCAGATGCAAACTGCCTTGAACAGGAAGACAAGATTCCCTTGGAGGGCCAAAGGCCTCCTACAAACTGACATCTGGCACCTGGGCAGCTGACTTTAATTATCCCTGGAAACAGGCCATCCTTTGTGCCCAACTCCCTCTGCCGGGCCCACAGCTTTGGTGACCTACAATCCCGAACGGAGCAGGAGTTCTTCCAGATGCAAGCTGCCACAAGCTGGAAATGTGGCTTCACTTGGAGGGCCAAAGGCCTCCTACAAACTGACATCAGGCACCTGGGCAGCTGACTTTACTTTCCTAAAGAAACAGGCCATCATTTGTGCCCAACTCCCTCTGCCGGGCGCCTGGCCTCGGCCACCTACAATCCTGAACGGAATAGCATTTCTTACAGATGCAAACTGCCACAAACTGGAAGACTAGCTTCCCTTGGAGGGCCAAAGGCCTCCTACAAACTGACATCAGGCACCTGGGCAGCTGACTTTACTTACCCCTGGAAACAGGCCATCCTTTGTGCCTAACTCCCTCAGCTGGGCACCCAGCTCCGGCCACCTACAATCCCGAACGGAACAGGATTTCTTCCAGATGCAAACTGCCTTGAACAGGAAGACAAGCTTCCCTTGGAGGGCCAAAGGCCTCCTACAAACTGACATCAGGCACCTGAGTAGCTGACTTTACTTACCCCTGGAAACAGGCCATCCTTTGTGCCCAACTGTTGGGTTAACCGGAGCCGCAGGAGAAGATCCTCATGCTATCATGGTCAGCAAATCTCGTTTATTTCAGGTAGCATACACACATTTATATCTTCTATAATCAGCTCATACAAATAACAAAAGTTAAGCTTAGGATTGGTGCTCAGACTAAAAGTCAGGTACGCCTCTTTCTTCATTTCTTTGTGGTTTCATAGTTTGAGTAAGTTTTAGTTTTACCGTGCTTCTCCCTCATATCTTTCAGCTACAAGGTCTTGTTATCGTATCCCAGCTGTGCTCAAGGACATACGAAGCTTACTGCCTTGCTGGTTTTCATGAGAGTGCCTGTGTGCTCAGCAAAGCTCTCTCATGTCTACGTGACCTTTTGCAGCTAGCCAGTTATCAATCACACTCTCCACACTTCCCCCGTTTTCTTTTACTGCTATCATTGTCATCTTAAAATTATCAAACATTGACAATACCATACGCTGCAAACATTGCAACACACAAGGCAAAACTAAAAGCAAAACAACAATTACAAGCAAAATCACAAGCACTACTTGTATCAAATGTTTTAACCAGCCTGTAATGTGCGCTGAAGTTGCATGAAAAGTTCACTCAGTCGGGGGTTGTTAACTTCTTTGAGACTTGCGTCTTCAATTCTGGAGACAACTCTCACTACATAAAGTGAGTCAGAAACTACATTAACAGGTTCTCGGAAGGTTTGAAAAGCCCATATAACTGCCAATAGTTCTAACGTCTGGAGATTGTCCTGTGGGCTTGCTGGAATCACATGATGATGCCACTGGCCTGCCTTGTTCCAAGTAGCTGCTGCTCGGCGGGAGCGCTTTCCTGCATCAGTCAAAACTGTAATTGCGTGTGGAATAGGTTGGTCTTCTCTCAAAGGTTTAGTAATTAATTGCCATTCTCCTAGCCAGTGCAATAATTTCGGTTTAAGAGGGCCTGTTGTAACAAAACTCGGTGCTTGTAGTAATGCCTCTGCCAATTCTGCGGAGTTAAGCAGAAACCAGTCCAGGGACGCTTTTTCCATAGGTAGATGTATCACACTAGGTTCCTTGCCACTTAGCTCTATTGTGCGTAATCGGCCTTTCATAATTAGCAAGGCAAGTTTTTCAATTTTTTGTGTAATTGTTTTTCTTTGTTGTAAGGGAGGGCTAATCCATTCCAGGACCCCCAAGTCCTCCATATTTCCTGGCCTCTCCCCCGTTTTCTTTTTCTGCGTAATGGCTCCTAGAAGGTGATCTTTGTTATTCCAAATAGTCAGTGAAACAGAAAGGGATGGATCGTATCTGGTGACAAAGCCATTGGCAACACACCACAAAATACTTTGAAGTGCACTGATTTGATCTGCAGAAAGTACAACCGGAGCACAGGGGTCCGTGCCTTTTAAGAGGGGGCGCAACGCTTCTAGAAGGGTGTTAGGAATGCCAACTACAGGCTTGAGCCATTGGAGGTCTCCCAATAGTTTTTGTGCTTCATGCAAAGTGGACGGTGGAGCCTGGATGATAAGTTTTTGCGGGCGTATTTGTCTCTGTGTAATTGTCCATCCCAAATACTTCCATGGTGCATGGGTTTGAATTTTTTCATCAGAAACCATAAGGCCATAATTTCTCAACATGGCAATGATGGATTGTACCTGTATGACTGTAAAAGGCGAGCTTTGGGCAAACAAAATATCATCCATGTAATGGTAAATAATTGTATCAGTCATCGCTTGTCTAACAGGTTGCAGGGCCGTGTCAACATATAGCTGACACAAGGTCGGCGAGTTCCTCATTTCTTGTGGCAAAACTGTCCATTCAAAGCGCTTATCAGGTTCACCCCTATTAAGGGAAGGCAAGGTAAATGCAAACCTCTTAGTATCCTTTGGATGTAGGGGTATCGTAAAAAAGCAATCCTTCAAATCTATAACAAGAATAGGCCAATCCTGTGGTAGCATAGCTGGATTAGGGAGCCCTGGTTGTAGAGCTCCCATTGGCTCCATCTGCTGATTGACTGCTCGCAAGTCCTGTAGCAGACGATAACTTCCTGATTTTTTCTTTATAACAAAAATAGGCGTATTCCATGGGCTAGTTGATGGGCGAAGGTGTTTAAGCTGTAGTTGTTCTGCAACTAGGCAGTGTGCCTGCTCAAGATTTTCCCTTTTTAACGGCCACTGCTTAACTACCACGGGGTCATCAGAGGTCCAGGTCAATGGTAGAGGGAATGTCCAAGCAATGGCCATCACAATAAAGGGCGATCGGTAAGTACGTATCCCAATTGTGTCAAAACATCCCTTCCCAGGATGCAATCGACCTCCGATGGCAGGGGTGTCAGCGAAAACACTGCTTTAGCTTGTTTACCGTCGATCTCTACAGCAAGAATGGGAGATCGTTGTGCAAGCTTAATGCCACCAATGCCAGAAACTGTGGTATTAGCCGGTAAAAGCGGCCACGTCTTTGGGTATTTGGCCGTATCAATAATACATGTATCCGCCCCTGTGTCCAACAATGCCTTATGCAAAATGATCGTTTGTCCTTGGTAACATAAACAGCAGATCCTTTTGGGCCTTGTAGATAAGTCTATGACAGGAAGAGTGATACCTCCTGAGGAGCCAAGGCATTTTGTTCCGCGCGGCTCATCAGATCGTGGTGGTATGCTCATAGTTAATTGCGGTAGAGGTATGAACTGGGCGATCCATTGGCCTTTTGGAATGTTCACCGGCGGGAAAGGTGTATGAGCTATAACAAAAATCTCTCCTTCAGCATCAGCGTCGATAACTCCAGGTTCTACCAGTAGGCCCAAAACAGACCCAGACGATCGACCTAAAATGAGTCCTCCTGTGGGTTGTCCATTAATGAGAATAGGTCCAAAAATTCCGGTAGAAATCACATGTGGACTGCTGATATATAGGGTAACATTTACTGCTGCTGCCAGGTCCAATCCGAGGCTGCCGGAGGTTGCTGGCAAGAGTTGCCCATCGATGGTGTGGCTGGAACTATTTGTGTCCCGGCGCGGCCCAGTTTCGCGCTGGTCTTGGAGTTTCCCGATCCAGATCGGCAAGCGATGCTGTTGTGGGTATTGGATCGGCACTTGCCGCACCATACGCCCGTGGCACCACATTCGCGGCGGATGTGTCCCGGCTTTCCGCAGCGGAAACACTTCATCCTCCCACCGGTATTGGGGCTTTGACGCGCTGTCGCCGCTTGGAGGGGTGCGAGGGCAGCTAAAACCTGAGTCTGAGCTGATACTGCTTGTTCTCTAAAAGCCTGAGCCTGCTGTTGTAACCCCTCACCTATCTTTTGCAGCGCTTCTATCACAAATACCTGAGTGCCGGAAGGCATGGCTGCCGCTTTATCTAACAAATCTTGAACATTCCAATTCCCAGGGGCTGAAGCTATGAGGGAATGAGTGTTAGCATTCCCATTCTGCAAGATACATTGTTTAACTAGGGCATCTTGCATGTGCTCAGCAATGCCTGCTTTACTTAAAGCATCAATGATTTTGTCCACAAAGGGGCCAAGAGGCTCCTCCCTCCCCTGTTTTATCCCCATATAAAGAGGAATACCTCCTGGAGCTCTAATTTTCTCCATAGCTCTTTTAGCTACCGCCATGGCCTCTCTCAATTTATCAGGACCTAGGGTAGCTTGAGCCTCTACTCTATGAAGCGGTCCTTGACCCATAAGCTCGTCAACGGTAATGCCGAGTAAGGGGTCTCCTTGGGGACGAGGGAGCGCGGCACTTGCAGCCGCCTCTTCCCTCCATCGGGCTTCAAACAGTAACCTTTGATGTGGGGTATAAATTAAACAAGAAAGACCTCTAACATCTGCGGGCAACAGGAGATTCGTATTAAAAAGGAATTCTAACATTTGTTTAGCGGGTTCGCTTGTGACCCCATAGCTCGCTACGGTAGATCGTAGTTGTGACAAAAGTTTCCAGTCTAAATTAGTAACCTCCGCCCGTTGCCCTCCCTGCGGGTTATTGTGAAAGATAACTGGGAGGGCGAGGGGGGACGACATCTGCTCCTGAGCTGCCGCGGCCAGATCCGTATCTCCCTCCCGCCAGCCCTGATTTGCCAGTGCCGCCCATACCTCCCGTCTTTCTCGTGCCATAGCCTCCGCGAGGTCCGATAAGGCTCCGGGGAACGGCTCCGTGGCAACAGGACAGGGAGGGGCATTCCTAGCCTCTGCATTCATGGGGGTAGGGGGTGAAGGCATTAGTGGAGCAGAGGGCTGTGGGGAGGGCTGAACGGTGGGTGTACTGGCCGGCTCTACAGAGTCAGATGACGGGAGGTCAACGGTTGCAAAGACCGGAGGGTTTGGAGCGGAAGGGTCATCCCCATAAGCCCTATTCCTAGTGTGCATTTCACGAGCATTATCGACAGCTTTCTTCTCCGCCTGACACATAAGCAATTCATTATGCACAGTTCTCCACAACTTGCTCATCTTTTTCGCTGGCTTATCATCATCTAACACTAATTCCCAAAGCTTATCCCCATACCTGCGCCATTCGGCTAATTCATGAACAGTATGGGGGTTAGCAAAAGAGCCATAAGATGTAGCATGGCTCAAAAGAGGGGGGAGCTCCTTATCTAAGTCAAGCCCCTTAAATCCCCGCTTTCTAAGAAAAGCAGTAAAGAGATCATACGCTGCTTGCCTTTCCATACTCACCGGTACCGTTGCAAACCCCCAGGCGTCGGCAGCGCGTAGCGGCAGGGCGCACCGATGTGACCACCCCGGGCGTAAATCCGCCGTCCAAAGGACCCGACCCCAATGCAGCTCTAGAGAGGGTAGGGGAGAAGCCTGTTCGGGCGCCAAATGTTGGGTTAACCGGAGCCACAGGAGAAGAGCCTCATGCTATCATGGTCAGCAAATCTCGTTCATTTCAGGTAGCATACACACATTTATATCTTCTATAATCAGCTCATACATATTGCAAAAGTTAAGCTCAGGATTGGTGCTCAGACTAAAAGTCAGCTACGCCTCTTTCTACATTTCTTTGTGATTACATAGTTTGAGTAAGTTTTAGTTTTACCGTGCTTCTCCCTCATATCTTTCAGCTACAAGGTCTTGTTATCGTATCCCAGCTGTGCTCAAGGACATACGAAGCTTACTGCCATGCTGGTTTTCATGAGAGTGCCTGTGTGCTCAGCAAGGCTCTCTCATGTCTACGTGACCTTTTGCAGCTAGCCAGTTATCAATCACACTCTCCACACCCAACTCCCTCTGCTGGGCCCACAGCTTTGGCGACCTACAATCCCGAAAGGAACAGGAGTTCTTCCAGATGCAAGCTGCCACAAGCTGGAAATGTGGCTACACTTGGAGGGCCAAAGGCCTCCTACAAACTGACATCAGGCACCTGGGCAGCTGACTTTACTTTCCTAAAGAAACAGGCCATCATTTGTGCCCAACTCCCTCTGCCGGGCACCAAGCCTCGGCCACCTACAATCCCGAACGGAACAGGATTTCTTCCAGATGCAAGCTGCCTTGAACAGGAAGACTAGCTTCCCTTGGAGGGCCAAAGGCCTCCTACAAACTGACATCAGGCACCTGGGCAGCTGACTTTACTTACCCCTGGAAACAGCCCATCCTTTGTGCCCAACTCCCTCTGCCGGGCACCAGGCCTCGTCCACCTACAATCCCGAACGGAACAGGATTTCTTCCAGATGCAAGCTGCCACAAACTGGAAGACAAGCTTCCCTTGGAGGGACAAAGGCCTCCTACAAACTGTCATCAGGCACCTGGGCAGCTGACTTTACTTACCCCTGGAAACAGGCCATCCTTTGTGCCCAACTCCCTCTGCCGGGCCCACAGCTTTGGCCACCTACAATCCCGAACAAAACAGGAGTTCTTCCAGATGCAAGCTGCCACAAGCTGGAAATGTGGCTTCACTTGGAGGGCCAAAGGCCTCCTACAAACTGACATCAGGCACCTGGGCAGCTGACTTTACTTTCCTAATGAAACAGGCCATCATTTGTGCCCAACTCCCTCTGCGGGGCACCTGGCCTCGGCCACCTACAATCCCGAACGGAACAGGATTTCTTCCAGATGCAAGCTGCCACAAACTGGAAGACTTGCTTCCGTTGGAGGGCCAAAGGTCACCTACAAACTGACATCAGGCACCTGGGCAGCTGACTTTGCTTACCCCTGGAAACAGGTCATCCTTTGTTCCCAATTCCCCCAGCCGGGCACCTAGCTCCGGCCACCTACAATCCCGAACGAAACAGGATTTCTTCCAGATGCAAGCTGCCACAAGCAGGAAGCCTGGCTTCCCATGGAGGGCCAAAGGCCTCCTAAAAACTGACATCAGGCACCTGGGCAGCTGACTTTACTTACCACTGGAAACAGGACATCCTTTGTGCACAACTCCCTCTGCCGGGCACCTGGCCTCGGCCACCTACAATCCCGAACGGAAAAGGATTTCTTCCAGATGCAAGCTGCCTTTAACAGGAAGACTAGCTTCCATTGGAGGGCCAAAGGCCTCCTATAAACTGACATCAGGCATTTGGGCAGCTGACTTAACTTACCCCTGGAAACAGCCCATCCTTTGTGCCCAACTCCCTCTGCCAAGCACCAGGCCTTGCCCACCTACAATCCCGAACGGAACAGGATTTCTTCCAGATGCAAGCTGCCACAAACTGGAAGACAAGCTTCCCTTGGAAGGCCAAAGGCCTCCTACAAACTGACATCAGGCACCTGGGCAGCTGACTTTACTTACCCCTGGAAACAGCCCATCCTTTGTGCCCAACTCCCTCTGCCGGGCACCAGGCCTCGCCCACCTACAATCCCGAACGGAACAGGATTTCTTCCAGATGCAAGCTGCCACAAACTGGAAGCCTGGCTTCCCTTGGAGGGCCAAAGGCCTCCTACAAACTGACATCAGGCACCTGGGCAGCTGACTTTACTTACCCCTCTAAACAGGACATCCTTTGTGCCCAACTCCCTCTGCCGGGCACCTGGCCTCATCCACCTACAATCTTGAACGGAACAGGATTTCTTCCCGATGCAAGCTGCCACAAGCTGGAAGACTGGTTTCCAATGGAGGATCAAAGGCCTCCTACAAACTGACATCAGGCACCTGGGCAGCTGACTTTACTTACTCCTGGAAACAGCCCATCCTTTGTGCCCAACTCCCTCTGCCGGGCACCAGGCCTCGGCCACCTACAATCCTGAACGGAACAGGATTTCTTCCAGATGCAAGCTGCCACAAGCAGGAAGCCTGGCTTCCCATGGAGGGCCAAAGGCCTCCTACAAACTGACATCAGGCACCTGGGCAGCTGACTTTACTTACCCCTCTAAACAGGACATCCTTTGAGCCCAACTCCCTCTGCCGGGCACCTGGCCTCGGCCACCTACAATCCCGAACGGAACAGGATTTCTTCCCGATGTAAGCTGCCACAAGCTGGAAGACTGGTTTCCAATGGAGGGCCAAAGGCCTCCTACAAACTGACATCAGGCACCTGGGCAGCTGACCTTACTTACCCCTGGAACCAGCCATCATTTGTGCCCAACTCCCTCTGCCGGGCACCTGGCCTCGCCCACCTACAATCCCGAACGGAACAGGATTTCTTCCAGATGCAAGCTGCCAGAAGCAGGAAACCTGGCTTCCCATGGAGGGCCAAAGGCCTCCTACAAACTGACATCAGGCACCTGGGCAGCTGACTTTACTTACCCCTGGAAACAGCCCATCCTTTGTGCCCAACTCCCTCTGCCGGGCACCTGGCCTCGGCCACCTACAATCCCAAACGGAACAGGATTTCTTCCAGATGCAAGCTGCCACAAACTGGAAGACAAGCTTCCCTTGGAGGGCCAAAGGCCTCCTACAAACTGACATCAGGCACCTGGGCAGCTGACTTTACTTACCCCTGGAAACAGCCCATCCTTTGTGCCCAACTCCCTCTACCGGGCACCAGGCCTCGCCCACCTACAATCCCGAACGGAACAGGATTTCTTCCAGATGCAAGCTGCCACAAACTGGAAGACAAGCTTCCCTTGGAGGGCCAAAGGCCTCCTACAAACTGACATCAGGCACCTGGGCAGCTGACCTTACTTACCCCTGGAAACCAGCCATCATTTGTGCCCAAGTCCCTCTGCCGGGCACCTGGCCTCGGCCACCTACAATCCCGAACGGAACAGGATTTCTTCCAGATGCAAGCTGCCACAAACTGGAAGACAAGCTTCCCTTGGAGGGCCAAAGGCCTCCTACAAACTGACATCAGGCACCAGGGCAGCTGACTTTACTTACCCCTGGAAACAGCCCATCCTTTGTGCCCAACTCCCTCTGCCGGGCACCAGGCCTCGCCCACCTACAATCCCGAACGGAACAGGATTTCTTCCAGATGCAAGCTGCCACAAACTGGAAGACAAGCTTCCCTTGGAGGGCCAAAGGCCTCCTACAAACTGACATCAGGCACCTGGGCAGCTGACTTTACTTACCCCTGGAAACAGCCCATCCTTTGTGCCCAACTTCCTCTGCCGGGCACCAGGCCTCGGCCACGTACAATCCTGAACGAAACAGGATTTCTTCCAGATGCAAGCTGCCACAAGCAGGAAGCCTGGCTTCCCATGGAGGGCCAAAGGCCTCCTACAAACTGACATCAGGCACGTGAGCAGCTGACTTTACTTACCCCTCTAAACAGGACATCCTTTGTGCCCAACTCCCTCTGCCGGGCACCTGGCCTCGGCCACCTACAATCCCGAACGGAACAGGATTTCTTCCCGATGCAAACTGCCTTGAACAGGAAGACAAGCTTCCCTTGGAGGGCCAAAGGCCTCCTACAAACTGACATCAGGCACCTGGGCAGCTGACTTTACTTTCCTAAAGAAACAGGCCATCATTAGTGCCCAACTACCTCTGCCGGGCACCTGGCCTCGGCCACCTACAATCCCGAACGGAACAGGATTTCTTCCAGATGCAAGCTGCCACAAACTGGAAGACAGGCTTCCCTTGGAGGGCCAAAGGCCTCCTATAAACTGACATCAGGCACCTGGGCAGCTGACTTTACTTACCCCAGGAAACAGGCCATCCTTTGTGCCCAACTCCCTCTGCCGGGCACCAGGCCTCGGCCACCTACAATCCCGAACGAAACAGGATTTCTTCCAGATGCAAGCTGCCACAAGCAGGAAACCTGGCTTCCCTTGGAGGGCCAAAGGCCTCCTATAAACTGACATCAGGCACCTGGGCAGCTGACTTTACTTACGCCTGGAAACAGGCCATCCTTTTTGCCCAACTCCCTCTGCCGGGCACCTGGCCTCGGCCACCTACAATCCCGAACGGAACAGGATTTCTTCCAGATGCAAGCTGCCACAAGCTGGAAGACTGGTTTCCCATGGAGGACCAAAGGCCTCCTACAAACTGGCATCAGGCACCTGGGCAGCTGACTTTACTTACCCCTGGAAACAGGCCATCCTTTGTGCCCAACTCCCTCTGCCGGGCACCAGGCCTCGGCCACCTGCAATCTCGAACAGATCAGTGTTACTTCCCGATGCAAGCTGCCACAAGCTGGAAGCCTGGCTTTCCATGGAGGACCAATAGCCACCTGCAAACTGACATCAGGCACCTGGGCAGCTGACTTTACTTACCCCTGGAAACAGCCCAGCCTTTGTGTCCAACTCCCTCATCCGGGCACCCAGCTCCGGCCACCTACAATCCCGAACGGAACACGATTTCTTCCAGATGCAAGCTGCCACAAGCAGGAAGCCTGGCTTCCCATGGAGGGACAAAGGCCTCCTAAAAACTGACATCAGGCACCTGGGCAGATGACTTTACTTACCCCTGGAAACAGCTCATCCTTTGTGCCCAACTCCCTCTGCCGGGCACCAGGTCTCGGCCACCTACAATCCCGAACGGAACAGGATTTCTTCCAGATGCAAGCTGCCACAAAGTGGAAGACAAGCTTCCCTTGGAGGGCCAAAGGCCTCATACAAACTGACATCAGGCACCTGGGCAGCTGACTTTACTTACTCCTGGAAACAGCCCATCCTTTGTGCCCAACTCCCTCTGCCGGGCACCAGGCCTCGGCCACCTACAATCCTGAACGGAACAGGATTTCTTCCAGATGCAAACTGCCACAAGCAGGAAGCCTGGCTTCCCATGGAGGGCCAAAGGCTTCCTACAAACTGACATCAGGCACCTGGGCAGCTGACTTTACTTACCCCTCTAAACAGGACATCCTTTGAGCCCAACTCCCTCTGCCGGGCACCTGGCCTCGGCCACCTACAATCCCGAACGGAACAGGATTTCTTCCCGATGTAAGCTGCCACAAGCTGGAAGACTGGTTTCCAATGGAGGGCCAAAGGCCTCCTACAAACTGACATCAGGCACCTGGGCAGCTGACCTTACTTACCCCTGGAACCAGCCATCATTTGTGCCCAACTCCCTCTGCCGGGCACCTGGCCTCGCCCACCTACAATCCCGAACGGAACAGGATTTCTTCCAGATGCAAGCTGCCAGAAGCAGGAAACCTGGCTTCCCATGGAGGGCCAAAGGCCTCCTACAAACTGACATCAGGCACCTGGGCAGCTGACTTTACTTACCCCTGGAAACAGCCCATCCTTTGTGCCCAACTCCCTCTGCCGGGCACCTGGCCTCGGCCACCTACAATCCCAAACGGAACAGGATTTCTTCCAGATGCAAGCTGCCACAAACTGGAAGACAAGCTTCCCTTGGAGGGCCAAAGGCCTCCTACAAACTGACATCAGGCACCTGGGCAGCTGACTTTACTTACCCCTGGAAACAGCCCATCCTTTGTGCCCAACTCCCTCTGCCGGGCACCAGGCCTCGCCCACCTACAATCCCGAACGGAACAGGATTTCTTCCAGATGCAAGCTGCCACAAACTGGAAGACAAGCTTCCCTTGGAGGGCCAAAGGCCTCCTACAAATTGACATCAGGCACCTGGGCAGCTGACCTTACTTACCCCTGGAAACCAGCCATCATTTGTGCCCAACTCCCTCTGCCGGGCACCTGGCCTCGGCCACCTACAATCCCGAACGGAACAGGATTTCTTCCAGATGCAAGCTGCCACAAACTGGAAGACAAGCTTCCCTTGGAGGGCCAAAGGCCTCCTACAAACTGACATCAGGCACCTGGGCAGCTGACTTTACTTACCCCTGGAAACAGCCCATCCTTTGTGCCCAACTCCCTCTGCCGGGCACCAGGCCTCGCCCACCTACAATCCCGAACGGAACAGGATTTCTTCCAGATGCAAGCTGCCACAAACTGGAAGACAAGCTTCCCTTGGAGGGCCAAAGGCCTCCTACAAACTGACATCAGGCACCTGGGCAGCTGACTTTACTTACCCCTGGAAACAGCCCATCCTTTGTGCCCAACTTCCTCTGCCGGGCACCAGGCCTCGGCCACGTACAATCCTGAACGGAACAGGATTTCTTCCAGATGCAAGCTGCCACAAGCAGGAAGCCTGGCTTCCCATGGAGGGCCAAAGGCCTCCTACAAACTGACATCAGGCACGTGAGCAGCTGACTTTACTTACCCCTCTAAACAGGACATCCTTTGTGCCCAACTCCCTCTGCCGGGCACCTGGCCTCGGCCACCTACAATCCCGAACGGAACAGGATTTCTTCCCGATGCAAACTGCCTTGAACAGGAAGACAAGCTTCCCTTGGAGGGCCAAAGGCCTCCTACAAACTGACATCAGGCACCTGGGCAGCTGACTTTACTTTCCTAAAGAAACAGGCCATCATTAGTGCCCAACTACCTCTGCCGGGCACCTGGCCTCGGCCACCTACAATCCCGAACGGAACAGGATTTCTTCCAGATGCAAGCTGCCACAAACTGGAAGACAGGCTTCCCTTGGAGGGCCAAAGGCCTCCTATAAACTGACATCAGGCACCTGGGCAGCTGACTTTACTTACCCCAGGAAACAGGCCATCCTTTGTGCCCAACTCCCTCTGCCAGGCACCAGGCCTCGGCCACCTACAATCCCGAACGAAACAGGATTTCTTCCAGATGCAAGCTGCCACAAGCAGGAAACCTGGCTTCCCTTGGAGGGCCAAAGGCCTCCTATAAACTGACATCAGGCACCTGGGCAGCTGACTTTACTTACGCCTGGAAACAGGCCATCCTTTTTGCCCAACTCCCTCTGCCGGGCACCTGGCCTCGGCCACCTACAATCCCGAACGGAACAGGATTTCTTCCAGATGCAAGCTGCCACAAGCTGGAAGACTGGTTTCCCATGGAGGACCAAAGGCCTCCTACAAACTGGCATCAGGCACCTGGGCAGCTGACTTTACTTACCCCTGGAAACAGGCCATCCTTTGTGCCCAACTCCCTCTGCCGGGCACCAGGCCTCGGCCACCTGCAATCTCGAACAGATCAGTGTTACTTCCCGATGCAAGCTGCCACAAGCTGGAAGCCTGGCTTTCCATGGAGGACCAATAGCCACCTGCAAACTGACATCAGGCACCTGGGCAGCTGACTTTACTTACCCCTGGAAACAGCCCAGCCTTTGTGTCCAACTCCCTCATCCGGGCACCCAGCTCCGGCCACCTACAATCCCGAACGGAACACGATTTCTTCCAGATGCAAGCTGCCACAAGCAGGAAGCCTGGCTTCCCATGGAGGGACAAAGGCCTCCTAAAAACTGACATCAGGCACCTGGGCAGATGACTTTACTTACCCCTGGAAACAGCTCATCCTTTGTGCCCAACTCCCTCTGCCGGGCACCAGGTCTCGGCCACCTACAATCCCGAACGGAACAGGATTTCTTCCAGATGCAAGCTGCCACAAACTGGAAGCCTGGCTTCCCTTGGAGGGCCAAAGGCCTCATACAAACTGACATCAGGCACCTGGGCAGCTGACTTTACTTACCCCTGGAAACAGGCCATCCTTTGTGCCCAACTCCCTCCGCCGGGCACCTGGCCTCGGCCACCTACAATCCTGAACGGAATAGCATTTCTTCCAGATGCAAACTGCCACAAACTGGAAGACTAGCTTCCATTGGAGGGCCAAAGGCCTCCTACAAACTGACATCAGGCACCTGGGCAGCTGACTTTACTTACCCCTGGAAACAGCTCATCCTTTGTGCCCAACTCCCTCTGCCGGGCACCAGGTCTCGGCCACCTACAATCCCGAACGGAACAGGATTTCTTCCAGATGCAAGCTGCCACAAACTGGAAGATAGGCTTCCCTTGGAGGGCCAAAGGCCTCCTACAAACTGACATCAGGCACCTGGGCAGCTGACTTTACTTACCCCTGGAAACAGGCCATCATTTGTGCCCAACACCCTCTGCCGGGCACCCTGCTCCGGCAACCTACAATCCCGAACGGAACAGGATTTCTTCCAGATGCAAGCTGCCTTAAACAGGAAGACGAGCTTCCCTTGGAGGGCCAAAGGCCTCCTACAAACTGACATCAGGCACCTGGGCAGCTGACTTTACTTATCCCTGGAAAAAGGACATCCTTTGTGCCCAACTCCCTCTGCCGGGCACCTGGCCTCGGCCACCTACAATCCCGAACGGAACCGGAGTTCTTCCAGATGCAAGCTGCCACAAGCTGGAAACGCGGCTTCCCTTGGAGGGCCAAAGGCCTCCTACAAACTGACATCAGGCACCTGGGCAGCTGACTTTACTTACCCCTGGAAACAGCCCATCCTTTGTGCCCAACTCCCTCTGCCGGGCACCTGGCCTCGGCCACCTACAATCCCGAACGGAACAGGATTTCTTCCAGATGCAAGCTGCCACAAGCTGGAAGACTGGTTTCCCATGGAGGACCAAAGGCCTCCTACAAACTGGCATCATGCACCTGGGCAGCTGACTTTACTTACCCCTGGAAACAGGCCATCCTTTGTGCCCAACTCCCTCTGCCAAGCACCAGGCCTCGCCCACCTACAATCCCGAACGGAACAGGATTTCTTCCAGATGCAAGCTGCCACAAACTGGAAGACAAGCTTCCCTTGGAGGGCCAAAGGCCTCCTACAAACTGACATCAGGCACCTGGGCAGCTGACTTTACTTACCCCTGGAAACAGCCCATCCTTTGTGCCCAACTCCCTCTGTTGGGCACCTGGCCTCGCCCACCTACAATCCCGAACGGAACAGGATTTCTTCCAGATGCAAGCTGCCACATACTGGAAGACAAGCTTCCCTTGGAGGGCCAAATGCCTCCTACAAACTGACATCAGGCACCTGGGCAGCTGACTTTACTTACCCCTGGAAACAGCCCATCCTTTGTGCCCAACTCCCTCTGCCGGGCACAAGGCCTCGGCCACCTACAATCCTGAACGGAACAGGATTTCTTCCAGATGCAAGCTGCCACAAGCAGGAAGCCTGGCTTCCCATGGAGGGCCAAAGGCCTCCTACAAACTGACATCAGGCACGTGGGCAGCTGACTTTACTTACCCCTCTAAACAGGACATCTTTGTGCCCAACTCCCTCTGCCGGGCACCTGGCCTCGGCCACCTACAATCCCGAACGAAACAGCATTTCTTCCAGATGCATGCTGCCACAAGCTGGAAGACTAGCTTCCCTTGGAGGGCCAAAGGCCTCCTACAAACTGACATCAGGCACCTGGGCAGCTGACTTTACTTATCCCTGGAAAAAGGACATCCTTTGTGCCCAACTCCCTCTGCCGGGCACCTGGCCTCGGCCATCTACAATCCCGAACGGAACCGGAGTTCTTCCAGATGCAAGCTGCCACAAGCAGGAAACGCGGCTTCACTTGGAGGGCCAAAGGCCTCCTACAAACTGACATCAGGCACCTGGGCAGCTGACTTTACTTACCCCTGGAAACAGGCCATCCTTTGTGCCCAACTCCCTCCGCCGGGCACCTGGCCCCGGCCACCTACAATCCCGAACGGAACAGGATTTCTTCCAGATGCAAGCTGCCACAAGCTGGAAGACTGGTTTCCCATGGAGGACCAAAGGACTCCTACAAACTGGCATCAGGCACCTGGGCAACTGACTTTACTTACCCATGGAAACAGCCCATCCTTTGTGCCCAACTCCCTCTGCAGGGCAGATGGCCTCGGCCACCTGCAATCTCGAACAGATCAGTATTACTTCCCGATGCAAGCTGCCACAAGCTGGAAGCCTGGCTTTCCATGGAGGACCAATAGCCACCTGCAAACTGACATCAGGCACCTGGGCAGCTGACTTTACTTACCCCTGGAAACAGCCCAGCCTTTGTGTCCAACTCCCTCATCCGGGCACCCAGCTCCGGCCACATACAATCCCGAACGGAACACGATTTCTTCCTGATGCAAGCTGCCTTAAGCAGGAAGCCTGGCTTCCCTTGGAGGGCCAAAGGCCTCCTACAAACTGACATCAGGCACCTGGGCAGATGACTTTACTTACCCCTGGAAACAGGACATCATTTGTGCCCAACTCCCTCTGCCGGGCACCTGGCCTCGGCCACCTACAATCCCGAACGATACAGCATTTCTTCCAGATGCATGCTGCCACAAGCTGGAAGACTAGCTTCCCTTGGAGGGCCAAAGGCCTCCTACAAACTGACATCAGGCACCTGGGCAGCTGACTTTACTTACCCCTGGAAACAGGCCATCCTTTGTACCCAACTCCCTCTGCCGGGCCCACAGCTTTGGCCACCTACAATCCCGAACGGAACAGGAGTTCCTCCAGATGCAAGCTGCCACAAGCTGGAAATGTGGCTACACTTGGAGGGCCAAAGGCCTCCTACAAACTGACATCAGGCACCTGGGCAGCTGACTTTACTTTCCTAAAGAAACAGGCCATCATTTGTGCCCAACTCCCTCTGCCGGGCACCTGGCCTCGGCCACCTACAATCCCGAACGGAACAGGATTTCTTCCAGATGCAAGCTGCCACAAACTGGAAGCCTGTCTTCCCTTGGAGGGCCAAAGGCCTCCTACAAACTGACATCAGGCACCTGGGCAGCTGACTTTACTTACCCCTGGAAACAGCCCATCCTTTGTGCCCAACTCCCTCTGCCGGGCACCAGGCCTCGCCCACCTACAATCCCGAACGAAACAGGATTTCTTCCAGATGCAAGCTGCCACAAACTGGAAGACAAGCTTCCCTTGGAGGGCCAAAGGCCTCCTACAAACTGACATCAGGATCCTGGGCAGCTGACTTTACTTACCCCTGGAAACAGCCCATCCTTTTGTGCCCCAACTTCCTCTGCCGGGCACCAGGCCTCGGCCACGTACAATCCTGAACGGAACAGGATTTCTTCCAGATGCAAGCTGCCACAAGCAGGAAGCCTGGCTTCCCATGGAGGGCCAAAGGCCTCCTACAAACTGACATCAGGCACGTGAGCAGCTGACTTTACTTACCCCTCTAAACAGGACATCCTTTGTGCCCAACTCCCTCTGCCGGGCACCTGGCCTCGGCCACCTACAATCCGAACGGAACAGGATTTCTTCCCGATGCAAACTGCCTTGAACAGGAAGACAAGCTTCCCTTGGAGGGCCAAAGGCCTCCTACAAACTGACATCAGGCACCTGGGCAGCTGACTTTACTTACCCCTGGAAACAGCCCATCCTTTGTGCCCAACTCCCTCTGCCGGGCCCACAGCTTTGGCCACCTACAATCCCGAACGGAACAGGAGTTCTTCCAGATGCAAGCTGCCACAAGCTGGAAATGTGGCTTCACTTGGAGGGCCAAAGGCCTCCTACAAACTGACATCAAGCACCTGGGCAGCTGACTTTACTTTCCTAAAGAAACAGGCCATCATTTGTGCCCAACTCCCTCTGCCGGGCACCTGGCCTCGGCCACCTACAATCCCGAACGGAACAGGATTTCTTCCAGATGCAAGCTGCCACAAACTGGAAGACAGGCTTCCCTTGGAGGGCCAAAGGCCTCCTATAAACTGACATCAGGCACCTGGGCAGCTGACTTTACTTACCCCAGGAAACAGGCCATCCTTTGTGCCCAACTCCCTCTGCCGGGCACCAGGCCTCGGCCACCTACAATCCCAAACAGAAACAGGATTTCTTCCAGATGCAAGCTGCCACAAGCAGGAAACCTGGCTTCAATTGGAGGGCCAAAGGCCTCCTATAAACTGACATCAGGCACCTGGGCAGCTGACTTTACTTACCCCTGGAAACAGGCCATCCTTTTTGCCCAACTCCCTCTGCCGGGCACCTGGCCTCGGCCACCTACAATCCCGAACGGAACAGGATTTCTTCCAGATGCAAGCTGCCACAAGCTGGAAGACTGGTTTCCCATGGAGGACCAAAGGCCTCCTACAAACTGGCATCAGGCACCTGGGCAGCTGACTTTACTTACCCCTGGAAACAGCCCAGCCTTTGTGTCCAACTCCCTCATCCGGGCACCCAGCTCCGGCCACCTACAATCCCGAACGGAACACGATTTCTTCCAGATGCAAGCTGCCAAGCAGGAAGCCTGGCTTCCCATGGAGGGACAAAGGCCTCCTAAAAACTGACATCAGGCACCTGGGCAGATGACTTTACTTACCCCTGGAAACAGGACATCCTTTGTGCCCAACTCCCTCTGCCGGGCAGATGGCCTCGGCCACCTACAATCCCGAACGGAACCGGAGTTCTTCCAGATGCAAGCTGCCACAATCTGGAAACGGGGGCTTCACTTGGGGGGCCAAAGGCCTCCTACAAACTGACATCAGGCACCTGGGCAGCTGACTTTACTTACCCCTGGAAACAGCCCATCCTTTGTGCCCCAACTCCCTCTGCCGGGCACCTGGCCTCGCCCACCTACAATCCCGAACGGAACAGGATTTCTTCCAGATGCAAGCTGCCACAAAGTGGAAGACAAGCTTCCCTTGGAGGGCCAAAGGCCTCATACAAACTGACATCAGGCACCTGGGCAGCTGACTTTACTTACCCCTGGAAACAGGCCATCCTTTGTGCCCAACTCCCTCCGCCGGGCACCTGGCCTCGGCCACCTACAATCCTGAACGGAATAGCATTTCTTCCAAATGCAAACTGCCACAAACTGGAAGACTAGCTTCCCTTGGAGGGCCAAAGGCCTCCTACAAACTGACATCAGGCACCTGGGCAGCTGACTTTACTTACCCCTGGAAACAGCTCATCCTTTGTGCCCAACTCCCTCTGCCGGGCACCAGGTCTCGGCCACCTACAATCCCGAACGGAACAGGATTTCTTCCAGATGCAAGCTGCCACAAACTGGAAGATAGGCTTCCCTTGGAGGGCCAAAGGCCTCCTACAAACTGACATCAGGCACCTGGGCAGCTGACTTTACTTACCCCTGGAAACAGGCCATCATTTGTGCCCAACACCCTCTGCCGGGCACCCTGCTCCGGCAACCTACAATCCCGAACGGAACAGGATTTCTTCCAGATGCAAGCTGCCTTAAACAGGAAGACGAGCTTCCCTTGGAGGGCCAAAGGCCTCCTACAAACTGACATCAGGCACCTGGGCAGCTGACTTTACTTATCCCTGGAAAAAGGACATCCTTTGTGCCCAACTTCCCTCTGCCGGGCACCTGGCCTCGGCCACCTACAATCCCGAACGGAACCGGAGTTCTTCCAGATGCAAGCTGCCACAAGCTGGAAACGCGGCTTCCCTTGGAGGGCCAAAGGCCTCCTACAAACTGACATCAGGCACCTGGGCAGCTGACTTTACTTACCCCTGGAAACAGCCCATCCTTTGTGCCCAACTCCCTCTGCCGGGCACCTGGCCTCGGCCACCTACAATCCCGAACGGAACAGGATTTCTTCCAGATGCAAGCTGCCACAAGCTGGAAGACTGGATTCCCATGGAGGACCAAAGGCCTCCTACAAACTGGCATCATGCACCTGGGCAGCTGACTTTACTTACCCCTGGAAACAGGCCATCCTTTGTGCCCAACTCCCTCTGCCAAGCACCAGGCCTCGCCCACCTACAATCCCGAACGGAACAGGATTTCTTCCAGATGCAAGCTGCCACAAACTGGAAGACAAGCTTCCCTTGGAGGGCCAAAGGCCTCCTACAAACTGACATCAGGCACCTGGGCAGCTGACTTTACTTACCCCTGGAAACAGCCCATCCTTTGTGCCCAACTCCCTCTGCCGGGCACCTGGCCTCGCCCACCTACAATCCCGAACGGAACAGGATTTCTTCCAGATGCAAGCTGCCACATACTGGAAGACAAGCTTCCCTTGGAGGGCCAAAGGCCTCCTACAAACTGACATCAGGCACCTGGGCAGCTGACTTTACTTACCCCTCTAAACAGGACATCTTTGTGCCCAACTCCCTCTGCCGGGCACCTGGCCTCGGCCACCTACAATCCCGAACGAAACAGCATTTCTTCCAGATGCATGCTGCCACAAGCTGGAAGACTAGCTTCCCTTGGAGGGCCAAAGGCCTCCTACAAACTGACATCAGGCACCTGGGCAGCTGACTTTACTTATCCCTGGAAAAAGGACATCCTTTGTGCCCAACTCCCTCTGCCGGGCACCTGGCCTCGGCCATCTACAATCCCGAACGGAACCAGAGTTCTTCCAGATGCAAGCTGCCACAAGCAGGAAACGCGGCTTCACTTGGAGGGCCAAAGGCCTGCTACAAACTGACATCAGGCACCTGGGCAGCTGACTTTACTTACCCCTGGAAACAGGCCATCCTTTGTGCCCAACTCCCTCTGCCGGGCACCTGGCCCCGGCCACCTACAATCCCGAACGGAACAGGATTTCTTCCAGATGCAAGCTGCCACAAGCTGGAAGACTGGTTTCCCATGGAGGACCAAAAGACTCCTACAAGCAGGCATCAGGCACCTGGGCAGCTGACTTTACTTACCCCTGGAAACAGCCCATCCTTTGTGCCCAACTCCCTCTGCCGGGCAGATGGCCTCGGCCACCCTGCAATCTCGAACAGATCAGTATTACTTCCCGATGCAAGCTGCCACAAGCTGGAAGCCTGGCTTTCCAGGGAGGACCAATAGCCACCTGCAAACTGACATCAGGCACCTGGGCAGCTGACTTTACTTACCCCTGGAAACAGCCCAGCCTTTGTGTCCAACTCCCTCATCCGGGCACCCAGCTCCGGCCACATACAATCCCGAACGGAACACGATTTCTTCCTGATTGAAGCTGCCTTAAGCAGGAAGCCTGGCTTCCCTTGGAGGGCCAAAGGCCTCCTACAAACTGACATCAGGCACCTGGGCAGATGACTTTACTTACCCCTGGAAACAGGACATCATTTGTGCCCAACTCCCTCTGCCGGGCACCTGGCCTCGGCCACCTACAATCCCGAACGATACAGCATTTCTTCCAGATGCATGCTGCCACAAGCTGGAAGACTAGCTTCCCTTGGAGGCCAAAGGCCTCCTACAAACTGACATCAGGCACCTGGGCAGCTGACTTTACTTACCCCTGGAAACAGGCCATCCTTTGTACCCAACTCCCTCTGCCGGGCCCACAGCTTTGGCCACCTACAATCCCGAACGGAACAGGAGTTCCTCCAGATGCAAGCTGCCACAAGCTGGAAATGTGGCTACACTTGGAGGGCCAAAGGCCTCCTACAAACTGACATCAGGCACCTGGGCAGCTGACTTTACTTTCCTAAAGAAACAGGCCATCATTTGTGCCCAACTCCCTCTGCCGGGCACCTGGCCTCGGCCACCTACAATCCCGAACGGAACAGGATTTCTTCCAGATGCAAGCTGCCACAAACTGGAAGCCTGTCTTCCCTTGGAGGGCCAAAGGCCTCCTACAAACTGACATCAGGCACCTGGGCAGCTGACTTTACTTACCCCTGGAAACAGCCCATCCTTTGTGCCCAACTCCCTCTGCCGGGCACCAGGCCTCGCCCACCTACAATCCCGAACGGAACAGGATTTCTTCCAGATGCAAGCTGCCACAAACTGGAAGACAAGCTTCCCTTGGAGGGCCAAAGGCCTCCTACAAACTGACATCAGGATCCTGGGCAGCTGACTTTACTTACCCCTGGAAACAGCCCATCCTTTGTGCCCAACTTCCTCTGCCGGGCACCAGGCCTCGGCCACGTACAATCCTGAACGGAACAGGATTTCTTCCAGATGCAAGCTGCCACAAGCAGGAAGCCTGGCTTCCCATGGAGGGCCAAAGGCCTCCTACAAACTGACATCAGGCACGTGAGCAGCTGACTTTACTTACCCCTCTAAACAGGACATCCTTTGTGCCCAACTCCCTCTGCCGGGCACCTGGCCTCGGCCACCTACAATCCCGAACGGAACAGGATTTCTTCCCCGATGCAAACTGCCTTGAACAGGAAGACAAGCTTCCCTTGGAGGGCCAAAGGCCTCCTACAAACTGACATCAGTGCACCTGGGCAGCTGACTTTACTTACCCCTGGAAACAGCCCATCCTTTGTGCCCAACTCCCTCTGCCGGGCCCACAGCTTTGGCCACCTACAATCCCGAACGGAACAGGAGTTCTTCCAGATGCAAGCTGCCACAAGCTGGAAATGTGGCTTCACTTGGAGGGCCAAAGGCCTCCTACAAACTGACATCAAGCACCTGGGCAGCTGACTTTACTTTCCTAAAGAAACAGGCCATCATTTGTGCCCAACTCCCTCTGCCGGGCACCTGGCCTCGGCCACCTACAATCCCGAACGGAACAGGATTTCTTCCAGATGCAAGCTGCCACAAACTGGAAGACAGGCTTCCCTTGGAGGGCCAAAGGCCTCCTATAAACTGACATCAGGCACCTGGGCAGCTGACTTTACTTACCCCAGGAAACAGGCCATCCTTTGTGCCCAACTCCCTCTGCCGGGCACCAGGCCTCGGCCACCTACAATCCCAAACAGAAACAGGATTTCTTCCAGATGCAAGCTGCCACAAGCAGGAAACCTGGCTTCAATTGGAGGGCCAAAGGCCTCCTATAAACTGACATCAGGCACCTGGGCAGCTGACTTTACTTACCCCTGGAAACAGGCCATCCTTTTTGCCCAACTCCCTCTGCCGGGCACCTGGCCTCGGCCACCTACAATCCCGAACGGAACAGGATTTCTTCCAGATGCAAGCTGCCACAAGCTGGAAGACTGGTTTCCCATGGAGGACCAAAGGCCTCCTACAAACTGGCATCAGGCACCTGGGCAGCTGACTTTACTTACCCCTGGAAACAGCCCAGCCTTTGTGTCCAACTCCCTCATCCGGGCACCCAGCTCCGGCCACCTACAATCCCGAACGGAACACGATTTCTTCCAGATGCAAGCTGCCAAGCAGGAAGCCTGGCTTCCCATGGAGGGACAAAGGCCTCCTAAAAACTGACATCAGGCACCTGGGCAGATGACTTTACTTACCCCTGGAAACAGGACATCCTTTGTGCCCAACTCCCTCTGCCGGGCAGATGGCCTCGGCCACCTACAATCCCGAACGGAACCGGAGTTCTTCCAGATGCAAGCTGCCACAATCTGGAAACGGGGCTTCACTTGGGGGGCCAAAGGCCTCCTACAAACTGACATCAGGCACCTGGGCAGCTGACTTTACTTACCCCTGGAAACAGCCCATCCTTTGTGCCCAACTCCCTCTGCCGGGCACCTGGCCTCGCCCACCTACAATCCCGAACGGAACAGGATTTCTTCCAGATGCAAGCTGCCACAAAGTGGAAGACAAGCTTCCCTTGGAGGGCCAAAGGCCTCATACAAACTGACATCAGGCACCTGGGCAGCTGACTTTACTTACCCCTGGAAACAGGCCATCCTTTGTGCCCAACTCCCTCCGCCGGGCACCTGGCCTCGGCCACCTACAATCCTGAACGGAATAGCATTTCTTCCAGATGCAAACTGCCACAAACTGGAAGACTAGCTTCCCTTGGAGGGCCAAAGGCCTCCTACAAACTGACATCAGGCACCTGGGCAGCTGACTTTACTTACCCCTGGAAACAGCTCATCCTTTGTGCCCAACTCCCTCTGCCGGGCACCAGGTCTCGGCCACCTACAATCCCGAACGGAACAGGATTTCTTCCAGATGCAAGCTGCCACAAACTGGAAGATAGGCTTCCCTTGGAGGGCCAAAGGCCTCCTACAAACTGACATCAGGCACCTGGGCAGCTGACTTTACTTACCCCTGGAAACAGGCCATCATTTGTGCCCAACACCCTCTGCCGGGCACCCTGCTCCGGCAACCTACAATCCCGAACGGAACAGGATTTCTTCCAGATGCAAGCTGCCTTAAACAGGAAGACGAGCTTCCCTTGGAGGGCCAAAAGCCTCCTACAAACTGACATCAGGCACCTGGGCAGCTGACTTTACTTATCCCTGGAAAAAGGACATCCTTTGTGCCCAACTCCCTCTGCCGGGCACCTGGCCTCGGCCACCTACAATCCCGAACGGAACCGGAGTTCTTCCAGATGCAAGCTGCCACAAGCTGGAAACGCGGCTTCCCTTGGAGGGCCAAAGGCCTCCTACAAACTGACATCAGGCACCTGGGCAGCTGACTTTACTTACCCCTGGAAACAGCCCATCCTTTGTGCCCAACTCCCTCTGCCGGGCACCTGGCCTCGGCCACCTACAATCCCGAACGGAACAGGATTTCTTCCAGATGCAAGCTGCCACAAGCTGGAAGACTGGATTCCCATGGAGGACCAAAGGCCTCCTACAAACTGGCATCATGCACCTGGGCAGCTGACTTTACTTACCCCTGGAAACAGGCCATCCTTTGTGCCCAACTCCCTCTGCCAAGCACCAGGCCTCGCCCACCTACAATCCCGAACGGAACAGGATTTCTTCCAGATGCAAGCTGCCACAAACTGGAATACAAGCTTCCCTTGGAGGGCCAAAGGCCTCCTACAAACTGACATCAGGCACCTGGGCAGCTGACTTTACTTACCCCTGGAAACAGCCCATCCTTTGTGCCCAACTCCCTCTGCCGGGCACCTGGCCTCGCCCACCTACAATCCCGAACGGAACAGGATTTCTTCCAGATGCAAGCTGCCACATACTGGAAGACAAGCTTCCCTTGGAGGGCCAAAGGCCTCCTACAAACTGACATCAGGCACCTGGGCAGCTGACTTTACTTACCCCTGGAAACAGCCCATCCTTTGTGCCCAACTCCCTCTGCCCGGCACAAGGCCTCGGCCACCTACAATCCTGAACGGAACAGGATTTCTTCCAGATGCAAGCTGCCACAAGCAGGAAGCCTGGCTTCCCATGGAGGGCCAAAGGCCTCCTACAAACTGACATCAGGCACGTGGGCAGCTGACTTTACTTACCCCTCTAAACAGGACATCTTTGTGCCCAACTCCCTCTGCCGGGCACCTGGCCTCGGCCACCTACAATCCCGAACGAAACAGCATTTCTTCCAGATGCATGCTGCCACAAGCTGGAAGACTAGCTTCCCTTGGAGGGCCAAAGGCCTCCTACAAACTGACATCAGGCACCTGGGCAGCTGACTTTACTTATCCCTGGAAAAAGGACATCCTTTGTGCCCAACTCCCTCTGCCGGGCACCTGGCCTCGGCCATCTACAATCCCGAACGGAACCAGAGTTCTTCCAGATGCAAGCTGCCACAAGCAGGAAACGCGGCTTCACTTGGAGGGCCAAAGGCCTGCTACAAACTGACATCAGGCACCTGGGCAGCTGACTTTACTTACCCCTGGAAACAGGCCATCCTTTGTGCCCAACTCCCTCTGCCGGGCACCTGGCCCCGGCCACCTACAATCCCGAACGGAACAGGATTTCTTCCAGATGCAAGCTGCCACAAGCTGGAAGACTGGTTTCCCATGGAGGACCAAAAGACTCCTACAAACAGGCATCAGGCACCTGGGCAGCTGACTTTACTTACCCCTGGAAACAGCCCATCCTTTGTGCCCAACTCCCTCTGCCGGGCAGATGGCCTCGGCCACCTGCAATCTCGAACAGATCAGTATTACTTCCCGATGCAAGCTGCCACAAGCTGGAAGCCTGGCTTTCCATGGAGGACCAATAGCCACCTGCAAACTGACATCAGGCACCTGGGCAGCTGACTTTACTTACCCCTGGAAACAGCCCAGCCTTTGTGTCCAACTCCCTCATCCGGGCACCCAGCTCCGGCCACATACAATCCCGAACGGAACACGATTTCTTCCAGATGCAAGCTGCCACAAGCAGGAAGCCTGGCTTCCCTTGGAGGGCCAAAGGCCTCCTACAAACTGACATCAGGCACCTGGGCAGATGACTTTACTTACCCCTGGAAACAGGACATCATTTGTGCCCAACTCCCTCTGCCGGGCACCTGGCCTCGGCCACCTACAATCCCGAGCGAAACAGCATTTCTTCCAGATGCATGCTGCCACAAGCTGGAAGACTAGCTTCCTTTGGAGGGCCAAAGGCCTCCTACAAACTGACATCAGGCACCTGGGCAGCTGACTTTACTTACCCCTGGAAACAGGCCATCCTTTGTACCCAACTCCCTCTGCCGGGCCCACAGCTTTGGCCACCTACAATCCCGAACGGAACAGGAGTTCTTCCAGATGCAAGCTGCCACAAGCTGGAAATGTGGCTTCACTTGGAGGGCCAAAGGCCTCCTACAAACTGACATCAGGCACCTGGGCAGCTGACTTTACTTTCCTAAAGAAACAGGCCATCATTTGTGCCCAACTCCCTCTGCCGGGCACCTGGCCTCGGCCACCTACAATCCCGAACGTAACAGGATTTCTTCCAGATGCAAGCTGCCACAAGCAGGAAACCTGGCTTCCCATGGAGGGCCAAAGGCCTCCTATAAACAGACATCAGGCACTTGGGCAGCTGACTTTACTTACCCCTGGAAACAGCCCATCCTTTGTGCCCAACTTCCTCTGCCGGGCACCCTGCTCCGGCCACCTACAATCCCGAACGGAACAGCATTTCTTCCAGATGCAAGCTGCCACAAGCAGGAAGCCTGGCTTCTCTTAGAGGGTCAAAGGCCCCCTACAAACTGACATCAGGCACCTGGGCAGCTGACTTTACTTATCCCTGGAAACAGGCCATCCTTTGTGCCCAACACCCTCTGCCGGGCACCTGGCCTCGGCCACCTACAATCCCAAACGGAACCGGAGTTCTTCCAGATGCAAGCTGCCACAAGCTGAAACGTGGCTTCCCTTGGAGGGCCAAAGGCCTCCTACAAACTGACATCAGGCACCTGGGCAGCTGACTTTACTTACCCCTGGAAACAGGCCATCATTTGTGCCCAACACCCTCTGCCGGGCACCCTGCTCCGGCAACCTACAATCCCGAACGGAACAGGATTTCTTCCAGATGCAAGCTGCCTTAAACAGGAAGACGAGCTTCCCTTGGAGGGCCAAAGGCCTCCTACAAACTGACATCAGGCACCTGGGCAGCTGACTTTACTTATCCCTGGAAAAAGGACATCCTTTGTGCCCAACTCCCTCTGCCGGGCACCTGGCCTCGGCCACCTACAATCCCGAACGGAACCGGAGTTCTTCCAGATGCAAGCTGCCACAAGCTGGAAACCTGGCTTCCCTTGGAGGGCCAAAGGCCTCCTACAAACTGACATCAGGCACCTGGGCAGCTGACTTTACTTACCCCTGGAAACAGCCCATCCTTTGTGCCCAACTCCCTCTGCCGGGCACTTGGCCTCGGCCACCTACAATCCCGAACGTAACAGGATTTCTTCCAGATGCAAGCTGCCACAAGCTGGAAGACTGGTTTCCCATGGAGGACCAAAGGCCTCCTACAAACTGGCATCATGCACCTGGGCAGCTGACTTTACTTACCCCTGGAAACAGGCCATCCTTTGTGCCCAACTCCCTCTGCCAAGCACCAGGCCTCGCCCACCTACAATCCCGAACGGAACAGGATTTCTTCCAGATGCAAGCTGCCACAAACTGGAAGACAAGCTTCCCTTGGAGGGCCAAAGGCCTCCTACAAACTGACATCAGGCACCTGGGCAGCTGACTTTACTTACCCCTGGAAACAGCCCATCCTTTGTGCCCAACTCCCTCTGCCGGGCACCTGGCCTCGCCCACCTACAATCCCGAACGGAACAGGATTTCTTCCAGATGCAAGCTGCCACATACTGGAAGACAATCTTCCCTTGGAGGGCCAAAGGCCTCCTACAAACTGACATCAGGCACCTGGGCAGCTGACTTTACTTACCCCTGGAAACAGCCCATCCTTTGTGCCCAACTCCCTCTGCCGGGCACAAGGCCTCGGCCACCTACAATCCTGAACGGAACAGGATTTCTTCCAGATGCAAGCTGCCACAAGCAGGAAGCCTGGCTTCCCATGGAGGGCCAAAGGCCTCCTACAAACTGACATCAGGCACGTGGGCAGCTGACTTTACTTACTCCTCTAAACAGGACATCTTTGTGCCCAACTCCCTCTGCCGGGCACCTGGCCTCGGCTACCTACAATCCCGAACGAAACAGCATTTCTTCCAGATGCATGCTACCACAAGCTGGAAGACTAGCTTCCCTTAGAGGGCCAAAGGCCTCCTACAAACTGACATCAGGCACCTGGGCAGCTGACTTTACTTACCCCTGGAAACAGCCCATCCTTTGTGCCCAACTCCCTCTGCCGGGAACCTGGCCTCGCCCACCTACAATCCCGAACGGAACAGGATTTCTTCCAGATGCAAGCTGCCACATACTGGAAGACAAGCTTCCCTTGGAGGGCCAAAGGCCTCCTACAAACTGACATCAGGCACCTGGGCAGCTGACTTTACTTACCCCTGGAAACAGCCCATCCTTTGTGCCCAACTCCCTCTGCCGGGCACAAGGCCTCGGCCACCTACAATCCTGAACGGAACAGGATTTCTTCCAGATGCAAGCTGCCACAAGCAGGAAGCCTGGCTTCCCATGGAGGGCCAAAGGCCTCCTACAAACTGACATCAGGCACGTGGGCAGCTGACTTTACTTACCCCTCTAAACAGGACATCTTTGTGCCCAACTCCCTCTGCCGGGCACCTGGCCTCGGCCACCTACTATCCCGAACGAAACAGCATTTCTTCCAGATGCATGCTGCCACAAGCTGGAAGACTAGCTTCCCTTAGAGGGCCAAAGGCCTCCTACAAACTGACATCAGGCACCTGGGCAGCTGACTTTACTTATCCCTGGAAAAAGGACATCCTTTGTGCCCAACTCCCTCTGCCGGGCACCTGGCCTCGGCCATCTACAATCCCGAACGAAACAGGAGTTCTTCCAGATGAAAGCTGCCACAAGCAGGAAACGCGGCTTCACTTGGAGGGCCAAAGGCCTCCTACAAACTGACATCAGGCACCTGGGCAGCTGACTTTACTTACCCCTGGAAACAGGCCATCCTTTGTGCCCAACTCCCTCTGCCGGGCACCTGGCCCCGGCCACCTACAATCCCGAACGGAACAGGATTTCTTCCAGATGCAAGCTGCCACAAGCTGGAAGACTGGTTTCCCATGGAGGACCAAAGGACTCCTACAAACTGGCATCAGGCACCTGGGCAGCTGACTTTACTTACCCCTGGAAACAGCCCATCCTTTGTGCCCAACTCCCTCTGCCGGGCAGATGGCCTCGGCCACCTGCAATCTCGAACAGATCAGTATTACTTCCCGATGCAAGCTGCCACAAGCTGGAAGCCTGGGTTTCCATGGAGGACCAATAGCCACCTGCAAACTGACATCAGGCACCTGGGCAGCTGACTTTACTTACCCCTGGAAACAGCCCAGCCTTTGTGTCCAACTCCCTCATCCGGGCACCCAGCTCCGGCCACATACAATCCCGAACGGAACACGATTTCTTCCAGATGCAAGCTGCCACAAGCAGGAAGCCTGGCTTCCCTTGGAGGGCCAAAGGCCTCCTACAAACTGACATCAGGCACCTGGGCAGATGACTTTACTTACCCCTGGAAACAGGACATCATTTGTGCCCAACTCCCTCTGCCGGGCACCTGGCCTCGGCCACCTACAATCCCGAACGAAACAGCATTTCTTCCAGATGCATGCTGCCACAAGCTGGAAGACTAGCTTCCCTTGGAGGGCCAAAGGCCTCCTACAAACTGACATCAGGCACCTGGGCAGCTGACTTTACTTACCCCTGGAAACAGGCCATCCTTTGTACCCAACTCCCTCTGCCGGGCCCACAGCTTTGGCCACCTACAATCCCGAACGGAACAGGAGTTCTTCCAGATGCAAGCTGCCACAAGCTGGAAATGTGGCTTCACTTGGAGGGCCAAAGGCCTCCTACAAACTGACATCAGGCACCTGGGCAGCTGACTTTACTTTCCTAAAGAAACAGGCCATCATTTGTGCCCAACTCCCTCTGCCGGGCACCTGGCCTCGGCCACCTACAATCCCGAACGGAACAGGATTTCTTCCAGATGCAAGCTGCCACAAACTGGAAGCCTGTCTTCCCTTGGAGGGCCAAAGGCCTCCTACAAACTGACATCAGGCACCTGGGCAGCTGACTTTACTTACCCCTGGAAACAGCCCATCCTTTGTGCCCAACTCCCTCTGCCGGGCCCACAGCTTTGGCCACCTACAATCCCGAACGGAACAGGAGTTCTTCCAGATGCAAGCTGCCACAAGCTGGAAATGTGGCTTCACTTGGAGGGCCAAAGGCCTCCTACAAACTGACATCAGGCACCTGGGCAGCTGACTTTACTTTCTAAAGAAACAGGCCATCATTTGTGCCCAACTCCCTCTGCCGGGCACCTGGCCTCGGCCACGTACAATCCCGAACGGAACAGGATTTCTTCCAGATGCAAGCTGACACAAACTGGAAGACAGGCTTCCCTTGGAGGGCCAAAGGCCTCCTACAAACTGACATCACGCACGTGAGCAGCTGACTTTACTTACCCCTCTAAACAGGACATCCTTTGTGCCCAACTCCCTCTGCCGGGCACCAGGCCTCGACCACCTGCAATCCCGAACAGATCAGTATTACTTCCCGATGCAAGCTGCCACAAGCTGGAAGCCGGGCTTTCCATGGAGGACCAATAGCCACCTGCAAACTGACATCAGGCACCTGGGCAGCTGACTTTACTTACCCCTGGAAACAGCCCATCCTTTGTGTCCGACTCCCTCATCCGGGCACCCAGCTCCGGCCCCCTACAATCCCGAACGGAACACGATTTCTTCCAGATGCAAGCTGCCACATACTGGAAGACAATCTTCCCTTGGAGGGCCAAAGGCCTCCTACAAACTGACATCAGGCACCTGGGCAGCTGACTTTACTTACCCCTGGAAACAGCCCATCCTTTGTGCCCAACTCCCTCTGCCGGGCACAAGGCCTCGGCCACCTACAATCCTGAACGGAACAGGATTTCTTCCAGATGCAAGCTGCCACAAGCAGGAAGCCTGGCTTCCCATGGAGGGCCAAAGGCCTCCTACAAAGTGACATCAGGCACGTGGGCAGCTGACTTTACTTACTCCTCTAAACAGGACATCTTTGTGCCCAACTCCCTCTGCCGGGCACCTGGCCTCGGCTACCTACAATCCCGAACGAAACAGCATTTCTTCCAGATGCATGCTACCACAAGCTGGAAGACTAGCTTCCCTTAGAGGGCCAAAGGCCTCCTACAAACTGACATCAGGCACCTGGGCAGCTGACTTTACTTACCCCTGGAAACAGCCCATCCTTTGTGCCCAACTCCCTCTGCCGGGAACCTGGCCTCGCCCACCTACAATCCCGAACGGAACAGGATTTCTTCCAGATGCAAGCTGCCACATACTGGAAGACAAGCTTCCCTTGGAGGGCCAAAGGCCTCCTACAAACTGACATCAGGCACCTGGGCAGCTGACTTTACTTACCCCTGGAAACAGCCCATCCTTTGTGCCCAACTCCCTCTGCCGGGCACAAGGCCTCGGCCACCTACAATCCTGAACGGAACAGGATTTCTTCCAGATGCAAGCTGCCACAAGCAGGAAGCCTGGCTTCCCATGGAGGGCCAAAGGCCTCCTACAAACTGACATCAGGCACGTGGGCAGCTGACTTTACTTACCCCTCTAAACAGGACATCTTTGTGCCCAACTCCCTCTGCCGGGCACCTGGCCTCGGCCACCTACAATCCCGAACGAAACAGCATTTCTTCCAGATGCATGCTGCCACAAGCTGGAAGACTAGCTTCCCTTAGAGGGCCAAAGGCCTCCTACAAACTGACATCAGGCACCTGGGCAGCTGACTTTACTTATCCCTGGAAAAAGGACATCCTTTGTGCCCAACTCCCTCTGCCGGGCACCTGGCCTCGGCCATCTACAATCCCGAACGAAACAGGAGTTCTTCCAGATGAAAGCTGCCACAAGCAGGAAACGCGGCTTCACTTGGAGGGCCAAAGGCCTCCTACAAACTGACATCAGGCACCTGGGCAGCTGACTTTACTTACCCCTGGAAACAGGCCATCCTTTGTGCCCAACTCCCTCTGCCGGGCACCTGGCCCCGGCCACCTACAATCCCGAACGGAACAGGATTTCTTCCAGATGCAAGCTGCCACAAGCTGGAAGACTGGTTTCCCATGGAGGACCAAAGGACTCCTACAAACTGGCATCAGGCACCTGGGCAGCTGACTTTACTTACCCCTGGAAACAGCCCATCCTTTGTGCCCAACTCCCTCTGCCGGGCAGATGGCCTCGGCCACCTGCAATCTCGAACAGATCAGTATTACTTCCCGATGCAAGCTGCCACAAGCTGGAAGCCTGGGTTTCCATGGAGGACCAATAGCCACCTGCAAACTGACATCAGGCACCTGGGCAGCTGACTTTACTTACCCCTGGAAACAGCCCAGCCTTTGTGTCCAACTCCCTCATCCGGGCACCCAGCTCCGGCCACATACAATCCCGAACGGAACACGATTTCTTCCAGATGCAAGCTGCCACAAGCAGGAAGCCTGGCTTCCCTTGGAGGGCCAAAGGCCTCCTACAAACTGACATCAGGCACCTGGGCAGATGACTTTACTTACCCCTGGAAACAGGACATCATTTGTGCCCAACTCCCTCTGCCGGGCACCTGGCCTCGGCCACCTACAATCCCGAACGAAACAGCATTTCTTCCAGATGCATGCTGCCACAAGCTGGAAGACTAGCTTCCCTTGGAGGGCCAAAGGCCTCCTACAAACTGACATCAGGCACCTGGGCAGCTGACTTTACTTACCCCTGGAAACAGGCCATCCTTTGTACCCAACTCCCTCTGCCGGGCCCACAGCTTTGGCCACCTACAATCCCGAACGGAACAGGAGTTCTTCCAGATGCAAGCTGCCACAAGCTGGAAATGTGGCTTCACTTGGAGGGCCAAAGGCCTCCTACAAACTGACATCAGGCACCTGGGCAGCTGACTTTACTTTCCTAAAGAAACAGGCCATCATTTGTGCCCAACTCCCTCTGCCGGGCACCTGGCCTCGGCCACCTACAATCCCGAACGGAACAGGATTTCTTCCAGATGCAAGCTGCCACAAACTGGAAGCCTGTCTTCCCTTGGAGGGCCAAAGGCCTCCTACAAACTGACATCAGGCACCTGGGCAGCTGACTTTACTTACCCCTGGAAACAGCCCATCCTTTGTGCCCAACTCCCTCTGCCGGGCCCACAGCTTTGGCCACCTACAATCCCGAACGGAACAGGAGTTCTTCCAGATGCAAGCTGCCACAAGCTGGAAATGTGGCTTCACTTGGAGGGCCAAAGGCCTCCTACAAACTGACATCAGGCACCTGGGCAGCTGACTTTACTTTCTAAAGAAACAGGCCATCATTTGTGCCCAACTCCCTCTGCCGGGCACCTGGCCTCGGCCACGTACAATCCCGAACGGAACAGGATTTCTTCCAGATGCAAGCTGACACAAACTGGAAGACAGGCTTCCCTTGGAGGGCCAAAGGCCTCCTACAAACTGACATCACGCACGTGAGCAGCTGACTTTACTTACCCCTCTAAACAGGACATCCTTTGTGCCCAACTCCCTCTGCCGGGCACCAGGCCTCGACCACCTGCAATCCCGAACAGATCAGTATTACTTCCCGATGCAAGCTGCCACAAGCTGGAAGCCGGGCTTTCCATGGAGGACCAATAGCCACCTGCAAACTGACATCAGGCACCTGGGCAGCTGACTTTACTTACCCCTGGAAACAGCCCATCCTTTGTGTCCGACTCCCTCATCCGGGCACCCAGCTCCGGCCCCCTACAATCCCGAACGGAACACGATTTCTTCCAGATGCAAGCTGCCACAAGCAGGAAGCCTGGCTTCCCATGGAGGGCCAAAAGCCTCCTAAAAACTGACATCAGGCACCTGGGCAGATGACTTTACTTACCCCTGGAAACAAGACATCCTTTGTGCCCAACTCCCTCTGCCGGGCAGATGGCCTCGGCCACCTACAATCCCGAACGGAACCGGAGTTCTTCTATATGCAAGCTGCCACAAGCTGAAACGTGGCTTCCCTTGGAGGGCCATTGGCCTCCTACAAACTGACATCAGGCACCTGGGCAGCTGACTTTACTTACTCCTGGAAACAGCCCATCCTTTGTGCCCAACTCCCTCTGCCGGGCTCCAGGCCTCGGCCACCTACAATCCTGAACGGAACAGGATTTCTTCCCGATGCAAACTGCCTTGAACAGGAAGACAAGCTTCCCTTGGAGGGCCAAAGGCCTCCTACAAACTGACATCAGGCACCTGGGCAGCTGACTTTACTTACCCCTGGAAACAGCCCATCCTTTGTGCCCAACTCCCTCTGCCGGGCCCACAGCTTTGGCCACCTACAATCCCGAACGGAACAGGAGTTCTTCCAGATGCAAGCTGCCACAAGCTGGAAATGTGGCTTCACTTGGAGGGCCAAAGGCCTCCTACAAACTGACATCAGGCACCTGGGCAGCTGACTTTACTTTCTAAAGAAACAGGCCATCATTTGTGCCCAACTCCCTCTGCCGGGCACCTGGCCTCGGCCACCTACAATCCCGAACGGAACAGGATTTCTTCCAGATGCAAGCTGACACAAACTGGAAGACAGGCTTCCCTTGGAGGGCCAAAGGCCTCCTACAAACTGACATCACGCACGTGAGCAGCTGACTTTACTTACCCCTCTAAACAGGACATCCTTTGTGCCCAACACCCTCTGCCGGGCACCTGGCCTCGGCCACCTAAAATCCCGAACGAAACAGCATTTCTTCTAGACGCAGGCTGCCACAAGCTGGAAGACTAGCTTCCCTTGGAGGACCAAAGGCCTCCTACAAACTGACATCAGGCACCTGCGGAGCTGACTTTACTTACCCCTGGAAACAGGCCATCCTTTGTGCCTAACTCCCTCAGCTGGGCACCCAGCTCCGGCCACCTACAATCCTGAACGGAACAGGATTTCTTCCCGATACAAACTGCCTTGAACAGGAAGACAAGCTTCCCTTGGAGGGCCAAAGGCCTCCTACAAACTGACATCAGGCACCTGGGCAGCGGACTTTACTTACCTTTGGAAACAGCCCATCCTTTGTGCCCAACTCCCTCTGCCGGGCCCACAGCTTTGGCCACCTACAATCCCGAACGGAACAGGAGTTCTTCCAGATGCAAGCTGCCACAAGCTGGAAATGTGGCTTCACTTGGAGAGCCAAAGGCCTCCTACAAACTGACATCAGGCACCTGGGCAGCTGACTTTACTTTCCTAAAGAAACAGGCCATCATTTGTGCCCAACTCCCTCTGCCGGGCACCTGGCCTCGGCCACCTACAATCCCGAACGGAACAGGATTTCTTCCAGATGCAAGCTGCCACAAACTGGAAGACAGGCTTCCCTTGGAGGGCCAAAGGCCTCCTACAAACTGACATCAGGCACCTGGGCAGCTGACTTTACTTACCCCTGGAAACAGCCCATCCTTTGTGCCCAACTCCCTCTGCCGGGCACCTGGCCTCGGCCACCTACAATCCCGAACGGAACAGGATTTCTTCCAGATGCAAGCTGCCTTTAACAGGAAGACTAGCTTCCCTTGGAGGGCCAAAGGCCTCCTATAAACTGACATCAGACATTTGGGCAGCTGACTTTACTTACCCCTGGAAACAGCCCATCCTTTCTGCCCAACTCCCTCTGCCAAGCACCAGGCCTCGCCCACCTACAATCCCGAACGGAACAGGATTTCTTCCAGATGCAAGCTGCCACAAACTGGAAGACAAGCTTCCCTTGGAGGGCCAAAGGCCTCCTACAAACTGACATCAGGCACCTGGACAGCTGACTTTACTTACCCCTGGAAACAGCCCATCCGTTGTGCCCAGCTCCCTCTGCCGGGCACCTGGCCTCGCCCACCTACAATCCCGAACGGAACAGGATTTCTTCCAGATGCATGCTGCCACAAGCTGGAAGACAAGCTTCCCTTGGAGGGCCAAAGGCCTCCTACAAACTGACATCAGGCACCTGGGCAGCTGACTTTACTTACCCCTGGAAACAGCCCATCCTTTGTGCCCAACTCCCTCATCCGGGCACCCAGCTCCGGCCCCCTACAATCCCGAACGGAACACGATTTCCTCCTGATGCAAGCTGCCACAAGCAGGAAGCCTGGCTTCCCATGGAGGGCCAAAGGCCTCCTACAAACTGACATCAGGCACCTGGGCAGATGACTTTACTTACCCCTGGAAACAAGACATCCTTTGTGCCCAACTCCCTCTGCCGGGCAGATGGCCTTGGCCACCTACAATCCCGAACGGAACCGGAGTTCTTCCAGATGCAATCTGCCACAAGCTGGAAACGTGGCTTCACTTGGGGGGCCAAAGGCCTCCTACAAACTGACATCAGGCACCTGGGCATCTGACTTTACTTACCCCTGGAAACAGCCCATCCTTTGGGCCCAACTCCCTCTGCCGGGCACCTGGCCTCGGCCACCTACAATCCCGAACGGAACAGGATTTCTTCCAGATGCAAGCTGCCACAAGCTGGAAGACTAGCTTCCCTTGGAGGGCCAAAGGCCTCCTACAAACTGACATCAGGCACCTGGGCTTCTGACTTTACTTACCCCTTGAAACAGGCCATCCTTTGTGCCCAACTCCCTCTGCCGGGCACCAGGCCTCGGCCACATACAATCCTGAATGGAACAGGATTTCTTCCAGATGCAAGCTGCCACAAACTGGAAGCCTGTCATCCCTTGGAGGGCCAAAGGCCTCCTACAAACTGACATCAGGCACCTGGGCAGCTGACCTTACTTACCCCTGGAAACCAGCCATCATATGTGCCCAACTCCCTCTGCCGGGCACCTGGCCTTGGCCACCTACAATCCCGAACGGAACCAGAGTTCTTCCAGATGCAAGCTGCCACAAGCTGGAAACGCGGCTTCACTTGGAGGGCCAAAGGCCTCCTACAAACTGACATCAGGCACCTGGGCAGCTGACTTTACTTACCCCTGGAAACAGCCCATCCTTTGTGCCCAACTCCCTCTGCCGGGCACCGGGCCTCGGCCACCTACAATCCCGAACGGAACAGGATTTCTTCCAGATGCAAGCTGCCACAAGCTGGAAGACTGGTTTCCCATGGAGGACCAAAGGCCTCCTACAAACTGGCATCAGGCACCTGGGCAGCTGACTTTACTTACCCCTGGAAACAGGCCATCCTTTGTGCCCCACTCCCTCATCCGGGCACCCAGCTCCGGCCCCCTACAATCCCGAACGGAACACGATTTCTTCCAGATGCAAGCTGCCACAAGCAGGAAGCCTGGCTTCCCATGGAGGGCCAAAGGCCTCCTACAAACTGACATCAGGCACCTGGGCAGCTGACCTTACTTACCCCTAAAAACCAGCCATCATATGTGCCCAACTCCCTCCTCCGGGCACCTGGCCTCGGCCACCTACAATCCCGAACGGAACAGGATTTCTTCCAGATGCAAGCTGCCACAAGCAGTAAACCTGGCTTCCCATGGAGGGCCAAAGGCCTCCTACAAACTGACATCAGGCACGTGGGCAGCTGACTTTACTTACCCCTCTAAATAGGACATCCTTTGTGCCCAACTCCCTCTGCCGAGCACCTGGCCTCGGCCACCTACAATCCCGAACGGAACAGGATTTCTTCCAGATGCAAGCTGCCTTTAACAGGAAGACTAGCTTCCCTTGGAGGGCCAAAGGCCTCCTATAAACTGACATCAGACATTTGGGCAGCTGACTTTACTTACCCCTGGAAACAGCCCATCCTTTGTGCCCAACTCCCTCTGCCAAGCACCAGGCCTCGCCCACCTACAATCCCGAACGGAACAGGATTTCTTCCAGATGCAAGCTGCCACAAACTGGAAGACAGGCTTCCCTTGGAGGGCCAAAGGCCTCCTACAAACTGACATCAGGCACCTGGGCAGCTGACTTTACTTACCCCTGGAAACAGCCCATCCTTTGTGCCCAACTCCCTCTGCCGGGCACCAGGCCTCGCCCACCTACAATCCTGAACGGAACAGGATTGCCTCCAGATGCAAGCTGCCACAAACTGGAAGACAAGCTTCCCTTGGAGGGCCAAAGGCCTCATACAAACTGACATCAGGCACCTGGGCAGCTGACTTTACTTACCCCTGGAAACAGCCCATCCTTTGTGCCCAACTCCCTCTGCCGGGCACCTGGCCTCGCCCACCTACAATCCTGAACGGAACAGGATTTATTCCAGATGCAAGCTGCCACAAGCAGGAAGCCTGGCTTCCCATGGAGGGCCAAAGGCCTCCTACAAACTGACATCAGGCACGTGGGCAGCTGACTTTACTTACCCCTCTAAACAGGACATCCTTTGTGCCCAACTCCCTCTGCCGGGCACCTGGCCTCGGCCACCTACAATCCCAAATGAAACAGCATTTCTTCCAGATGCATGCTGCCACAAGCTGGAAGACTAGCTTCCCTTGGAGGGCCAAAGGCCTCCTACAAACTGACATCAGGCACCTGGGCAGCTGACTTTACTTACCCCTGGAAACAGCCCATCCTTTGTGCCCAACTCCCTCTGCCGGGCACCTGGCCTCGGCCACCTACAATCCTGAACGGAACAGGATTTCTTCCAGATGCAAGCTGCCACAAGCTGGAAGACAAATTTCCCATGGAGGACCAAAGGCCTCCTACAAACTGGCATCAGGCACCTGGGCAGCTGACTTTACTTACCCCTGGAAACAGCCCATCCTTTGTGCCCAACTCCCTCTGCCGGGCACCAGGTCTCGCCCACCTACAATCCCGAACGGAACAGGATTGCTTCCAGATGCAAGCTGCCACAAACTGGAAGACAAGCTTCCCTTGGAGGGCCAAAGGCCTCCTACAAACTGACATCAGGCACCTGGGCACCTGACTTTACTTACCCCTGGAAACAGGCCATCCTTTGTGCCCAACTCCCTCTGCCGGGCACCAGGCCTCGGCCACCTGCAATCCCGAACAGGTCAGTATTACTTCCCGATGCAAGCTGCCACAAGCTGGAAGCCTGGCTTTCCATGGAGGACCAATAGCCACCTACAAACTGACATCAGGCACCTGGGCAGCTGACTTTACTTACCCCTGGAAACAGCCCATCCTTTGTGTCCAACTCCCTCATCCGGGCACCCAGCTCCGGCCCCCTACAATCCCGAACGGAACACGATTTCCTCCTGATGCAAGCTGCCACAAGCAGGAAGCCTGGCTTCCCATGGAGGGCCAAAGGCCTCCTACAAACTGACATCAGGCACCTGGGCAGCTGACCTTACTTACCACTGGAAACCAGCCATCATATGTGCCCAACTCCCTCTGCCGGGCACCTGGCCTCGACCACCTACAATCCCGAACGGAACAGGATTTCTTCCAGATGCAAGCTGCCACAAGCAGTAAACCTGGCTTCCCTTGGAGGGCCAAAGGCCTCCTACAAACTGACATCAGGCACCTGGGAAGCTGACTTTACTTACCCCTGGAAACAGCCCATCCTTTGTGCCCAACTCCCTCTGCCGGGCACCTGGCCTCGGCCACCTACAATCCCGAACGGAACAGGATTTCTTCCAGATGCAAGCTGCCTTTAACAGGAAGACTAGCTTCCCTTGGAGGGCCAAAGGCCTCCTATAAACTGACATCAGACATTTGGGCAGCTGACTTAACTTACCCCTTGAAACAGCCCATCCTTTGTGCCCAACTCCCTCTGCCAAGCACCAGGCCTCGCCCACCTACAATCCTGAACGGAACAGGATTTCTTCCAGATGCAAGCTGCCACAAACTGGAAGACAAGCTTCCCTTGGAGGGCCAAAGGCCTCCTACAAACTGACATCAGGCACCTGGGCAGCTGACTTTACTTACCCCTGGAAACAGGCCATCCTTTGTGCCTAACTCCCTCTGCCGGGCACCCTGCTCCGGCAACCTACAATCCCGAACGTAACAGGATTTCTTCCAGATGCAAGCTGCCACAAGCTGGAAGACTGGTTTCCTTTGGAGGACCAAAGGCCTCCTACAAACTGACATCAGGCACCTGGGCAGCTGACTTTACTTACTCCTGGAAACAGCCCATCCTTTGTGCCCAACTCCCTCTGTCGGGCACCAGGCCTCGGCCACCTACAATCCTGAACGGAACAGGATTTCTTCCAGATGCAAGCTGCCACAAGCAGGAAGCCTGGCTTCCCATGGAGGGCCAAAGGCCTCCTACAAACTGACATCAGGCACGTGGGCAGCTGACTTTACTTACCCCTCTAAACAGGACATCCTTTGTGCCCAACTCCCTCTGCCGGGCACCTGGCCTCGGCCACCTACAATCCCGAACGAAACAGCATTTCTTCCAGATGCAAGCTGCCACAAGCTTGAAGACTAGCTTCCCTTGGAGGGCCAAAGGCCTCCTACAAACTGACATCAGGCACCTGGGCAGCTGACTTTACTTACCCCTGGAAACAGGCCATCCTTTGTGCCTAACTCCCTCAGCTGGGCACCCAGCTCCGGCTACATACAATCCCGAACGGAACAGGATTTCTTCCTGATGCAAACTGCCTTGAACAGGAAGACAAGCTTCCCTTGGAGGGCCAAAGGCCTCCTACAAACTGACATCAGGCACCTGGGCAGCTGACTTTACTTACCCCTGGAAACAGGCCATCATTTGTGCCCAACTCCCTCAGCCGGGCCCACAGCTTTGGTCACCTACAATCCTGAACGGAAGAGGAGTTCTTCCAGATGCAAGCTGCCACAAGCTGGAAATGTGGCTTCACTTGGAGGGCCAAAGGCCTCCTACAAACTGACATCAGGCACCGGGGCAGCTGACTTTACTTTCCTAAAGAAACAGGCCATCATTTGTGCCCAACTCCCTCTGCCGGGCACCTGGCCTCGGCCACCTACAATCCCAAACAGAAAAGGATTTCTTCCAGGTGCAAGCTGCCACAAACTGGAAGCCTGTCATCCCTTGGAGGGCCAAAGGCCTCCGACAAACGGACATCAGGCACCTGGGCAGCTGACTTTACTTACCCCTGGAAACAGGCCATCCTATGTGACCAACTCCCTCTGCCGGGCACCAGGCCTCGGCCACCTGCAATCCCGAACAAATCAGTATTACTTCCCGATGCAAGCTGCCACAAGCTGGAAGCCGGGCTTTCCATGGAGGACCAATAGCCACCTGCAAACTGACATCAGGCACCTGGGCAGCTGACTTTACTTACCCCTGGAAACAGCCCATCCTTTGTGTCCAACTCCCTCATCCGGGCACCCAGCTCCGGACCCCTACAATCCCGAACGGAACACGATTTCTTCCCGATGCAAACTGCCTTGAATAGGAAGACAAGCTTCCCATGGAGGGCCAAAGGCCTCCTACAAACTGACATCAGGCACCTGGGCAGCTGACTTTACTTTCCTAAAGAAACAGGCCATCATTTGTGCCCAACTCCCTCTGCCGGGCACCTGGCCTCGGCCACCTACAATCCCGAACGGAACAGGATTTCTTCCAGATGCAAGCTGCCACAAGCAGGAAACCTGGCTTCCCTTGGAGGGCCAAAGGCCTCCTACAAACTGACATCAGGCACCTGGGCAGCTGACTTTACTTACGCCTGGAAACAGGCCATCATTTGTGCCCAACTCCCTCTGCCGGGCACCCTGCTCCGGCAACCTACAATCCCGAACGTAACAGGATTTCTTCCAGATGCAAGCTGCCACACGCAGGAAACCTGGCTTCTCTTGGTGGGTCAAAGGCCTCCTACAAACTGACATCAGGCACCTGGGCAGCTGACTTTACTTACCCCTGGAAACAGCCCATCCTTTGTGCCAAACTCCCTCTGCCGGGCACGGGCCTCACCCACATACAATCCCGAACGGAACAGGATTTCTTCCAGATGCAAGCTGCCACAAACTGGAAGACAAGCTTCCCTTGGAGGGCCAAAGGCCTCCTACAAACTGACATCAGGCACCTGGGCAGCTGACTTTACTTACCCCTGGAAACAGGCCATCCTTTGTGCCCAACTCCCTCTGCCGGGCACCAGGCCTCGGCCACCTGCAATCCCGAACAGATCAGTATTATTTCCCGATGCAAGCTGCCACAAGCTGGAAGCCTGGCTTTCCATGGAGGACCAATAGCCACCTGCAAACTGACATCAGGCACCTGGGCAGCTGACTTTACTTACCCCTGGAAACAGCCCATCCTTTGTGTCCAACTCCCTCATCCGGGCACCCAGCTCCGGCCCCCTACAATCCCGAACGGAACACGATTTCCTCCTGATGCAAGCTGCCACAAGCAGGAAGCCTGGCTTCCCATGGAGGGCCAAAGGCCTCCTAAAAACTGACATCAGGCACCTGGGCAGATGACTTTACTTACCCCTGGAAACAAGACATCCTTTGTGCCCAACTCCCTCTGCCAAGCACCAGGCCTCGCCCACCTACAATCCTGAACGGAACAGGATTTCTTCCAGATGCAAGCTGCCACAAACTGGAAGACAAGCTTCCCTTGGAGGGCCAAAGGCCTCCTACAAACTGACATCAGGCACCTGGGCAGCTGACTTTACTTACCCCTGGAAACAGGCCATCCTTTGTGCCTAACTCCCTCTGCCGGGCACCCTGCTCCGGCAACCTACAATCCCGAACGTAACAGGATTTCTTCCAGATGCAAGCTGCCACAAGCTGGAAGACTGGTTTCCTTTGGAGGACCAAAGGCCTCCTACAAACTGACATCAGGCACCTGGGCAGCTGACTTTACTTACTCCTGGAAACAGCCCATCCTTTGTGCCCAACTCCCTCTGTCGGGCACCAGGCCTCGGCCACCTACAATCCTGAACGGAACAGGATTTCTTCCAGATGCAAGCTGCCACAAGCAGGAAGCCTGGCTTCCCATGGAGGGCCAAAGGCCTCCTACAAACTGACATCAGGCACGTGGGCAGCTGACTTTACTTACCCCTCTAAACAGGACATCCTTTGTGCCCAACTCCCTCTGCCGGGCACCTGGCCTCGGCCACCTACAATCCCGAACGAAACAGCATTTCTTCCAGATGCAAGCTGCCACAAGCTTGAAGACTAGCTTCCCTTGGAGGGCCAAAGGCCTCCTACAAACTGACATCAGGCACCTGGGCAGCTGACTTTACTTACCCCTGGAAACAGGCCATCCTTTGTGCCTAACTCCCTCAGCTGGGCACCCAGCTCCGGCTACATACAATCCCGAACGGAACAGGATTTCTTCCTGATGCAAACTGCCTTGAACAGGAAGACAAGCTTCCCTTGGAGGGCCAAAGGCCTCCTACAAACTGACATCAGGCACCTGGGCAGCTGACTTTACTTACCCCTGGAAACAGGCCATCATTTGTGCCCAACTCCCTCAGCCGGGCCCACAGCTTTGGTCACCTACAATCCTGAACGGAAGAGGAGTTCTTCCAGATGCAAGCTGCCACAAGCTGGAAATGTGGCTTCACTTGGAGGGCCAAAGGCCTCCTACAAACTGACATCAGGCACCGGGGCAGCTGACTTTACTTTCCTAAACAAACAGGCCATCATTTGTGCCCAACTCCCTCTGCCGGGCACCTGGCCTCGGCCACCTACAATCCCAAACAGAAAAGGATTTCTTCCAGGTGCAAGCTGCCACAAACTGGAAGCCTGTCATCCCTTGGAGGGCCAAAGGCCTCCGACAAACGGACATCAGGCACCTGGGCAGCTGACTTTACTTACCCCTGGAAACAGGCCATCCTATGTGACCAACTCCCTCTGCCGGGCACCAGGCCTCGGCCACCTGCAATCCCGAACAAATCAGTATTACTTCCCGATGCAAGCTGCCACAAGCTGGAAGCCGGGCTTTCCATGGAGGACCAATAGCCACCTGCAAACTGACATCAGGCACCTGGGCAGCTGACTTTACTTACCCCTGGAAACAGCCCATCCTTTGTGTCCAACTCCCTCATCCGGGCACCCAGCTCCGGACCCCTACAATCCCGAACGGAACACGATTTCTTCCAGATGCAAGCTGCCACAAGCAGGAAGCCTGGCTTCCCATGGAGGGCCAAAGGCCTCCTACAAACTGACATCAGGCACCTGGGCAGCTGACTTTACTTACCCCTGGAAACAGGCCATCCTTTGTGCCTAACTCCCTCAGCTGGGCACCCAGATCCGGCCACCTACAATCCCGAACGAAACAGGATTTCTTCCCGATGCAAACTGCCTTGAATAGGAAGACAAGCTTCCCATGGAGGGCCAAAGGCCTCCTACAAACTGACATCAGGCACCTGGGCAGCTGACTTTACTTTCCTAAAGAAACAGGCCATCATTTGTGCCCAACTCCCTCTGCCGGGCACCTGGCCTCGGCCACCTACAATCCCGAACGGAACAGGATTTCTTCCAGATGCAAGCTGCCACAAGCAGGAAACCTGTCTTCCCTTGGAGGGCCAAAGGCCTCCTACAAACTGACATCAGGCACCTGGGCAGCTGACTTTACTTACGCCTGGAAACAGGCCATCATTTGTGCCCAACTCCCTCTGCCGGGCACCCTGCTCCGGCAACCTACAATCCCGAACGTAACAGGATTTCTTCCAGATGCAAGCTGCCACACGCAGGAAACCTGGCTTCTCTTGGTGGGTCAAAGGCCTCCTACAAACTGACATCAGGCACCTGGGCAGCTGACTTTACTTACCCCTGGAAACAGCCCATCCTTTGTGCCAAACTCCCTCTGCCGGGCACGGGCCTCACCCACATACAATCCCGAACGGAACAGGATTTCTTCCAGATGCAAGCTGCCACAAACTGGAAGACAAGCTTCCCTTGGAGGGCCAAAGGCCTCCTACAAACTGACATCAGGCACCTGGGCAGCTGACTTTACTTACCCCTGGAAACAGGCCATCCTTTGTGCCCAACTCCCTCTGCCGGGCACCAGGCCTCGGCCACCTGCAATCCCGAACAGATCAGTATTATTTCCCGATGCAAGCTGCCACAAGCTGGAAGCCTGGCTTTCCATGGAGGACCAATAGCCACCTGCAAACTGACATCAGGCACCTGGGCAGCTGACTTTACTTACCCCTGGAAACAGCCCATCCTTTGTGTCCAACTCCCTCATCCGGGCACCCAGCTCCGGCCCCCTACAATCCCGAACGGAACACGATTTCCTCCTGATGCAAGCTGCCACAAGCAGGAAGCCTGGCTTCCCATGGAGGGCCAAAGGCCTCCTAAAAACTGACATCAGGCACCTGGGCAGATGACTTTACTTACCCCTGGAAACAAGACATCCTTTGTGCCCAACTCCCTCTGCCGGGCAGATGGCCTCGGCCACCTACAATCCCGAACGGAACCGGAGCTCTTCCAGATGCAAGCTGCCACAATCTGGAAACGTGGCTTCACTTGGGGGGCCAAAGGCCTCCTACAAACTGACATCAGGCACCTGGACAGCTGACTTTACTTACCCCTGGAAACAGCCCATCCTTTGTGCCCAACTCCCTCTGCCGGGCACCTGGCCTCGCCCACCTACAATCCCGAACGGAACAGGATTTCTTCCAGATGGAAGCTGCCACAAGCTGGAAGACTAGCTTCCCTTGGAGGGCGAAAGGCCTCCTACAAACTGACATCAGGCACCTGGGCTGCTGACTTTACTTACCCCTGGAAACAGGCCATCCTTTGTGCCCAACTCCCTCTGCCGGGCACCAGGCCTCGGCCACCTACAATCCTGAACGGAACAGGATTTCTTCCAGATGCAAGCTGCCACAAAGTGGAAGCCTGTCATCCCTTGGAGGGCCAAAGGCCTCCTACAAACTGACATCAGGCACCTGGGCAGCTGACCTTACTTACCCCTGGAAACCAGCCATCATATGTGCCCAACTCCCTCTGCCGGGCACCTGGCCTCGGCCACCTACAATCCTGAACGGAACAGGATTTCTTCCAGATGCAAGCTGCCACAAGCAGGAAGCCTGGCTTCCCATGGAGGGCGAAAGGCCTCCTACAAACTGACATCAGGCACCTGGGCAGCTGACTTTACTTACCCCTGGAAACAGGCCATCCTTTGTGCCTAACTCCCTCAGCTGGGCACCCAGCTCCGGCCACCTACAATCCCGAACGAAACAGGATTTCTTCCCGATGCAAACTGCCTTGAACAGGAAGACAAGCTTCCCATGGACGGCCAAAGGCCTCCTACAAACTGACATCAGGCACCTGGGCAGCTCACTTTACTTACCCCTGGAAACAGGCCATCCTTTGTGCCCAACTCCCTCTGCCGGGCCCACAGCTTTGGCCACCTACAATCCCGAACGGAACAGTTCTTCCAGATGCAAGCTGCCACAAGCTGGAAATGTGGCTTCACTTGGAGGGCCAAAGGCCGCCTACAAACTGACATCAGGCACCTGGGCAGCTGACTTTACTTTCCTAAAGAAACAAGCCATCATTTGTGCCCAACTCCCTCTGCCGGGCACCTGGCCTCGGCCACCTACAATCCCGAACGGAACAGGATTTCTTCCAGATGCAAGCTGCCACAAACTGGAAGCCTGTCTTCCCTTGGAGGGCCAAATGCCTCCTACAAATTGACATCAGGCACCTGGGCAGCTGACTTTACTTACCCCTGGAAACAGCCCATCCTTTGTGCCCAACTCCCTCTGCTGGGCACCAGGCCTCGGCCACCTACAATCCCGAACGTAACAGGATTTCTTCCAGATGCAAGCTGCCACAAGCAGGAAACCTGGCTTCCCTTGGAGGGCCAAAGGCCTCCTACAAACTGACATCAGGCACCTGGGCAGCTGACTTTACTTACGCCTGGAAACAGGCCATTCTTTGTGCCGAACTCCCTCTGCCGGGCACCCTGCTCCGGCAACCTACAATCCCGAACGTAACAGGATTTCTTCCAGATGCAAGCTGCCACACGCAGGAAACCTGGCTTCTCTTGGTGGGTCAAAGGCCTCCTACAAACTGACATCAGGCACCTGGGCAGCTGACTTTACTTATCCCTGGAAACAGGCCATCCTTTGTGCCCAACTCCCTCTGCCGGGCACCTGGCCTCGGCCACCTACAATCCCGAACGGAACCGGAGTTCTTCCAGATGCAAGCTGCCACAAGCCGAAACGTGGCTTCCCTTGGAGGGCCATTGGCCTCCTACAATCTGACATCAGGCACCTGGGCAGCTGACTTTACTTACCCCTGGAAATAGGCCATCCAGTGTGCCCAACTCCCTCTGCCGGGCACCTGGCCTCGGCCAAATACAATCCCGAACGAACAGGATTTCTTCCAGATGCAAGCTGCCACAAGCTGGAAGACTGGTTTCCCTTGGAGGACCAAAGGCCTCCTACAAACTGACATCAGGCACCTGGGCAGCTTACTTTACTTACTCCTGGAAACAGCCCATCCTTTGTGCCCAACTCCCTCTGTCGGGCACCAGGCCTCGGCCACCTACAATCCTGAACGGAACAGGATTTCTTCCAGATGCAAGCTGCCACAAGCAGGAAGCCTGGCTTCCCATGGAGGGCCAAAGGCCTCCTACAAACTGACATCAGGCACGTGGGCAGCTGACTTTACTTACCCCTCTAAATAGGACATCCTTTGTGCCCAACTCCCTCTGCCGGGCACCTGGCCTCGGCCACCTACAATCCCGAACAAAACAGCATTTCTTCCAGATGCAAGCTGCCACAAGCTTGAAGACTAGCTTCCCTTGGAGGGCCAAAGGCCTCCTACAAACTAACATCAGGCACCTGGGCAGCTGACTTTACTTACCTTTGGAAACAGGCCATCCTTTGTGCCTAACTCCCTCAGCTGGGCACCCAGCTCCGGCCACCTACAATCCCGAACGGAACAGGATTTCTTCCCGATGCAAACTGCCTTGAACAGGAAGACAAGCTTCCCTTGGAGGGCCAAAGGCCTCCTACAAACTGACATCAGGCACCTGGGCAGCTGACTTTACTTACCCCTGGAAACAGGCCATCATTTGTGCCCAACTCCCTCAGCCGGGCCCACAGCTTTGGCCACCTACAATCCTGAACGGAACAGGAGTTCTCCCAGATGCAAGCTGCCACAAGCTGGAAATGTTGCTTCACTTGGAGGGCCAAAGGCCTCCTACAAACTGACATCAGGCACCGGGGCAGCTGACTTTACTTTCCTAAAGAAACAGGCCATCATTTGTGCCCAACTCCCTCTGCCGGGCACCTGGCCTCGGCCACCTACAATCCCAAGCAGAACAGGATTTCTTCCAGATGCAAGCTGCCACAAACTGGAAGCCTCTCATCCCTTGGAGGGCCAAAGGCCTCCTACAAACTGACATCAGGCACCTGGGCAGCTGACTTTACTTACCCCTGGAAACAGGCCATCCTTTGTGCCCAACTCCCTCTGCCGGGCACCAGGCCTCGGCCACCTGCAATCCCGAACAGATCAGTATTACTTCCCGATTCAAGCTGCCACAAGCTGGAAGCCGGGCTTTCCATGGAGGACCAATAGCCACCTGCAAACTGACATCAGGCACCTGGGCATCTGACTTTACTTACCCCTGGAAACAGCCCATCCTTTGTGTCCAACTCCCTCATCCGGGCACCCAGCTCCGGACCCCTACAATCCCGAACGGAAAACGATTTCTTCCAGATGCAAGCTGCCACAAGCAGGAAGCCTGGCTTCCCATGGAGGGCCAAAGGCCTCCTAAAAACTGACATCAGGCACCTGGGCAGATGACTTTACTTACCCCTGGAAACAAGACATCCTTTGTGCCCAACTCCCTCTGCCGGGCAGATGGCCTCGGCCACCTACAATCCCGAACGGAACCGGAGTTCTTCCAGATGCAAGCGGCCACAAGCTGGAAACGTGGCTTCACTTGGGGGGCCAAAGGCCTCCTACAAACTGACATCAGGCACCTGGGCAGCTGACTTTACTTACCCCTGGAAACAGCCCATCCTTTGTGCCAAAGTCCCTCTGCCGGGCACCGGGCCTCGCCCACCTACAATCCCGAACGGAACAGGATTTCTTCCAGATGCAAGCTGCCACAAGCTGGAAGACTAGCTTCCCTTGGAGGGCCAAAGGCCTCCTACAAACTGACATCAGGCACCTGGCCTGCTGACTTTACTTACCCCTGGAAACAGGCCATCCTTTGTGCCCAACTCCCTCTGCCGGGCACCAGGCCTCGGCCACCTACAATCCTGAACGGAACAGGATTTCTTCCAGATGCAAGCTGCCACAAAGTGGAAGCCTGTCATCCCTTGGAGGGCCAAAGGCCTCCTACAAACTGACATCAGGCACCTGGGCAGCTGACCTTACTTACCACTGGAAACCAGCCATCATATGTGCCCAACTCCCTCTGCCGGGCACCTGGCCTCGCCCACCTACAATCCCGAACGGAACAGGATTTCTTCCAGATGCAAGCTGCCACAAGCAGTAAACCTGGCTTCCCATGGAGGGCCAAAGGCCTCCTACAAACTGACATCAGGCACCTGGGCAGCTGACTTTACTTACCCCTGGAAACAGCCCATCCTTTGTGCCCAACTCCCTCTGCCGGGCACCTGGCCTCGGCCACCTACAATCCCGAACAAAACAGGATTTCTTCCAGATGCAAGCTGCCTTTAACAGGAAGACTAGCTTCCCTTGGAGGGCCAAAGGCCACCTATAAACTGACATCAGACATTTGGGCATCTGACTTAACTTACCCCTGGAAACAGCCCATCCTTTGTGCCCAACTCCACCTGCCAAGCATCAGGCCTCGCCCACCTACAATCCCGAACGGAACAGGATTTCTTCCAGATGCAAGCTGCCACAAACTGGAAGACAAGCTTCCCTTGGAGGGCCAAAGGCCTCCTACAAACTGACATCAGGCACCTGGGCAGCTGACTTTACTTACCCCTGGAAACAGCCCATCCGTTGTGCCCAACTCCCTCTGCCGGGCACCTGGCCTCGCCCACCTACAATCCCGAACGGAACAGGATTTCTTCCAGATGCAAGCTGCCACAAACTGGAAGACAAGCTTCCCTTGGAGGGCCAAAGGCCTCCTACAAACTGACATCAGGCACCTGGGCAGCTGACTTTACTTACCCCTGGAAACAGCCCATCCTTTGTGCCCAACTCCCTCTGCCGGGCACCAGGCCTCGGCCACCTACAATCCTGAACGGAACAGGATTTCTTCCAGATGCAAGCTGCCACAAGCAGGAAGCCTGGCTTCCCATGGAGGGCCAAAGGCCTCCTACAAACTGACATCAGGCACGTGGGCAGCTGACTTTACTTACCCCTCTAAACAGGACATCTTTGTGCCCAACTCCCTCTGCCGGGCACCTGGCCTCGGCCACCTACAATCCCGAACGAAACAGCATTTCTTCCAGATGCATGTTGCCACAAGCTGGAAGACTAGCTTCCTCTAGAGGGCCAAAGGCCTCCTACAAACTGACATCAGGCACCTGGGCAGCTGACTTTACTTATCCCTGGAAAAAGGGCATCCTTTGTGCCCAACTCCCTCAGCTGGGCACCCAGCTCCGGCCACCTACAATCCCGAACGGAACCGGAGGTCTTCCAGATGCAAGCTGCCACAAGCTGGAAACGCGGCTTCACTTGGAGGGCCAAAGGCCTCCTACAAACTGACATCAGGCACCTGGGCAGCTGACTTTACTTACCCCTGGAAACAGGCCATCCTTTGTGCCCAACTCCCTCTGCCAGGCACCTGGCCTCGGCCACCTACAATCCCGAACGGAACAGGATTTCTTCCAGATGCAAGCTGCCACAAGCTGGAAGACTGGTTTCCCATGGAGGACCAAAGGCCTCCTACAAACTGGCATCAGGCACCTGGGCAGCTGACTTTACTTACCCCTGGAAACAGCCCATCCTTTGTGCCCAACTCCCTCTGCCGGGCACCAGGTCTCGGCCACCTACAATCCCGAACGGAACAGGATTGCTTCCAGATGCAAGCTGCCACAAACTGGAAGACAAGCTTCCCTTGGAGGGCCAAAGGCCTCCTACAAACTGACATCAGGCACCTGGGCAGCTGACTTTACTTACCCCTGGAAACAGGCCATCCTTTGTGCCCAACTCCCTCTGCCGGGCACCAGGCCTCGGCCACCTGCAATCCCGAACAGATCAGTATTATTTCCCGATGCAAGCTGCCACAAGCTGGAAGCCTGGCTTTCCATGGAGGACCAATAGCCACCTGCAAACTGACATCAGGCACCTGGGCAGCTGACTTTACTTACCCCTGGAAACAGCCCATCCTTTGTGTCCAACTCCCTCATCCGGGCACCCAGCTCCGGCCCCCTACAATCCCGAACGGAACACGATTTCCTCCTGATGCAAGCTGCCACAAGCAGGAAGCCTGGCTTCCCATGGAGGGCCAAAGGCCTCCTAAAAACTGACATCAGGCACCTGGGCAGATGACTTTACTTACCCCTGGAAACAAGACATCCTTTGTGCCCAACTCCCTCTGCCGGGCAGATGGCTTTGGCCACCTACAATCCCGAACGGAACCGGAGTTCTTCCAGATGCAAGCTGCCACAAGCTGGAAACGTGGCTTCACTTGGGGGGCCAAAGGCCTCCTAAAAACTGACATCAGGCACCTGGACAGCTGACTTTACTTACCCCTGGAAACAGCCCATCCTTTGTGCCCAACTCCCTCTGCCGGGCACCTGGCCTCGCCCACCTACAATCCCGAACGGAACAGGATTTCTTCCAGATGGAAGCTGCCACAAGCTGGAAGACTAGCTTCCCTTGGAGGGCGAAAGGCCTCCTACAAACTGACATCAGGCACCTGGGCTGCAGACTTTACTTACCCCTGGAAACAGGCCATCCTTTGTGCCCAACTCCCTCTGCCGGGCACCAGGCCTCGGCCACCTACAATCCTGAACGGAACAGGATTTCTTCCAGATGCAAGCTGCCACAAAGTGGAAGCCTGTCATCCCTTTGAGGGCCAAAGGCCTCCTACAAACTGACATCAGGCACCTGGGCAGCTGACCTTACTTACCACTGGAAACCAGCCATCATATGTGCCCAACTCCCTCTGCCGGGCACCTGGCCTCGCCCACCTACAATCCCGAACGGAACCGGATTTCTTCCAGATGCAAGCTGCCACAAGCAGTAAACCTGGCTTCCCATGGAGGGCCAAAGGCCTCCTACAAACTGACATCAGGCACCTGGGCAGCTGACTTTACTTACCCCTGGAAACAGCCCATCCTTTGTGCCCAACTCCCTCTGCCGGGCACCTGGCCTCGGCCACCTACAATCCCGAACAAAACAGGATTTCTTCCAGATGCAAGCTGCCTTTAACAGGAAGACTAGCTTCCCTTGGAGGGCCAAAGGCCACCTATAAACTGACATCAGACATTTGGGCATCTGACTTAACTTACCCCTGGAAACAGCCCATCCTTTGTGCCCAACTCCACCTGCCAAGCATCAGGCCTCGCCCACCTACAATCCCGAACGGAACAGGATTTCTTCCAGATGCAAGCTGCCACAAACTGGAAGACAAGCTTCCCTTGGAGGGCCAAAGGCCTCCTACAAACTGACATCAGGCACCTGGGCTGCTGACTTTACTTACCCCTGGAAACAGCCCATCCGTTGTGCCCAACTCCCTCTGCCGGGCACCTGGCCTCGCCCACCTACAATCCCGAACGGAACAGGATTTCTTCCAGATGCAAGCTGCCACAAACTGGAAGACAAGCTTCCCTTGGAGGGCCAAAGGCCTCCTACAAACTGACATCAGGCACCTGGGCAGCTGACTTTACTTACCCCTGGAAACAGCCCATCCTTTGTGCCCAACTCCCTCTGCCGGGCACCAGGCCTCGGCCACCTACAATCCTGAACGGAACAGGATTTCTTCCAGATGCAAGCTGCCACAAGCAGGAAGCCTGGCTTCCCATGGAGGGCCAAAGGCCTCCTACAAACTGACATCAGGCACGTGGGCAGCTGACTTTACTTACCCCTCTAAACAGGACATCTTTGTGCCCAACTCCCTCTGCCGGGCACCTGGCCTCGGCCACCTACAATCCCGAACGAAACAGCATTTCTTCCAGATGCATGTTGCCACAAGCTGGAAGACTAGCTTCCTCTAGAGGGCCAAAGGCCTCCTACAAACTGACATCAGGCACCTGGGCAGCTGACTTTACTTATCCCTGGAAAAAGGGCATCCTTTGTGCCCAACTCCCTCAGCTGGGCACCCAGCTCCGGCCACCTACAATCCCGAACGGAACCGGAGGTCTTCCAGATGCAAGCTGCCACAAGCTGGAAACGCGGCTTCACTTGGAGGGCCAAAGGCCTCCTACAAACTGACATCAGGCACCTGGGCAGCTGACTTTACTTACCCCTGGAAACAGGCCATCCTTTGTGCCCAACTCCCTCTGCCAGGCACCTGGCCTTGGCCACCTACAATCCCGAACGGAACAGGATTTCTTCCAGATGCAAGCTGCCACAAGCTGGAAGACTGGTTTCCCATGGAGGACCAAAGGCCTCCTACAAACTGGCATCAGGCACCTGGGCAGCTGACTTTACTTACCCCTGGAAACAGCCCATCCTTTGTGCCCAACTCCCTCTGCCGGGCACCTGGCCTCGGCCACCTACAATCCCGAACGGAACCGGAGTTCTTCCAGATGCAAGCTGCCACAAACTGGAAGACAAGCTTCCCTTGGAGGGCCAAAGGCCTCCTACAAACTGACATCAGGCACCTGGGCAGCTGACTTTACTTACCCCTGGAAACAGGCCATCCTTTGTGCCCAACTCCCTCTGCCGGGCACCAGGCCTCGGCCACCTGCAATCCCGAACAGATCAGTATTATTTCCCGATGCAAGCTGCCACAAGCTGGAAGCCTGGCTTTCCATGGAGGACCAATAGCCACCTGCAAACTGACATCAGGCACCTGGGCAGCTGACTTTACTTACCCCTGGAAACAGCCCATCCTTTGTGTCCAACTCCCTCATCCGGGCACCCAGCTCCGGCCCCCTACAATCCCGAACGGAACACGATTTCCTCCTGATGCAAGCTGCCACAAGCAGGAAGCCTGGCTTCCCATGGAGGGCCAAAGGCCTCCTAAAAACTGACATCAGGCACCTGGGCAGATGACTTTACTTACCCCTGGAAACAAGACATCCTTTGTGCCCAACTCCCTCTGCCGGGCAGATGGCTTTGGCCACCTACAATCCCGAACGGAACCGGAGTTCTTCCAGATGCAAGCTGCCACAAGCTGGAAACGTGGCTTCACTTGGGGGGCCAAAGGCCTCCTACAAACTGACATCAGGCACCTGGACAGCTGACTTTACTTACCCCTGGAAACAGCCCATCCTTTGTGCCCAACTCCCTCTGCCGGGCACCTGGCCTCGCCCACCTACAATCCCGAACGGAACAGGATTTCTTCCAGATGGAAGCTGCCACAAGCTGGAAGACTAGCTTCCCTTGGAGGGCGAAAGGCCTCCTACAAACTGACATCAGGCACCTGGGCTGCAGACTTTACTTACCCCTGGAAACAGGCCATCCTTTGTGCCCAACTCCCTCTGCCGGGCACCAGGCCTCGGCCACCTACAATCCTGAACGGAACAGGATTTCTTCCAGATGCAAGCTGCCTTTAACAGGAAGACTAGCTTCCCTTGGAGGGCCAAAGGCCACCTATAAACTGACATCAGACATTTGGGCATCTGACTTAACTTACCCCTGGAAACAGCCCATCCTTTGTGCCCAACTCCACCTGCCAAGCATCAGGCCTCGCCCACCTACAATCCCGAACGGAACAGGATTTCTTCCAGATGCAAGCTGCCACAAACTGGAAGACAAGCTTCCCTTGGAGGGCCAAAGGCCTCCTACAAACTGACATCAGGCACCTGGGCTGCTGACTTTACTTACCCCTGGAAACAGCCCATCCGTTGTGCCCAACTCCCTCTGCCGGGCACCTGGCCTCGCCCACCTACAATCCCGAACGGAACAGGATTTCTTCCAGATGCAAGCTGCCACAAACTGGAAGACAAGCTTCCCTTGGAGGGCCAAAGGCCTCCTACAAACTGACATCAGGCACCTGGGCAGCTGACTTTACTTACCCCTGGAAACAGCCCATCCTTTGTGCCCAACTCCCTCTGCCGGGCACCAGGCCTCGGCCACCTACAATCCTGAACGGAACAGGATTTCTTCCAGATGCAAGCTGCCACAAGCAGGAAGCCTGGCTTCCCATGGAGGGCCAAAGGCCTCCTACAAACTGACATCAGGCACGTGGGCAGCTGACTTTACTTACCCCTCTAAACAGGACATCTTTGTGCCCAACTCCCTCTGCCGGGCACCTGGCCTCGGCCACCTACAATCCCGAACGAAACAGCATTTCTTCCAGATGCATGTTGCCACAAGCTGGAAGACTAGCTTCCTCTAGAGGGCCAAAGGCCTCCTACAAACTGACATCAGGCACCTGGGCAGCTGACTTTACTTATCCCTGGAAAAAGGGCATCCTTTGTGCCCAACTCCCTCAGCTGGGCACCCAGCTCCGGCCACCTACAATCCCGAACGGAACCGGAGGTCTTCCAGATGCAAGCTGCCACAAGCTGGAAACGCGGCTTCACTTGGAGGGCCAAAGGCCTCCTACAAACTGACATCAGGCACCTGGGCAGCTGACTTTACTTACCCCTGGAAACAGGCCATCCTTTGTGCCCAACTCCCTCTGCCAGGCACCTGGCCTCGGCCACCTACAATCCCGAACGGAACAGGATTTCTTCCAGATGCAAGCTGCCACAAGCTGGAAGACTGGTTTCCCATGGAGGACCAAAGGCCTCCTACAAACTGGCATCAGGCACCTGGGCAGCTGACTTTACTTACCCCTGGAAACAGCCCATCCTTTGTGCCCAACTCCCTCTGCCGGGCACCAGGTCTCGGCCACCTACAATCCCGAACGGAACAGGATTGCTTCCAGATGCAAGCTGCCACAAACTGGAAGACAAGCTTCCCTTGGAGGGCCAAAGGCCTCCTACAAACTGACATCAGGCACCTGGGCAGCTGACTTTACTTACCCCTGGAAACAGGCCATCCTTTGTGCCCAACTCCCTCTGCCGGGCACCAGGCCTCGGCCACCTGCAATCCCGAACAGATCAGTATTATTTCCCGATGCAAGCTGCCACAAGCTGGAAGCCTGGCTTTCCATGGAGGACCAATAGCCACCTGCAAACTGACATCAGGCACCTGGGCAGCTGACTTTACTTACCCCTGGAAACAGCCCATCCTTTGTGTCCAACTCCCTCATCCGGGCACCCAGCTCCGGCCCCCTACAATCCCGAACGGAACACGATTTCCTCCTGATGCAAGCTGCCACAAGCAGGAAGCCTGGCTTCCCATGGAGGGCCAAAGGCCTCCTAAAAACTGACATCAGGCACCTGGGCAGATGACTTTACTTACCCCTGGAAACAAGACATCCTTTATGCCCAACTCCCTCTGCCGGGCAGATGGCTTTGGCCACCTACAATCCCGAACGGAACCGGAGTTCTTCCAGATGCAAGCTGCCACAAGCTGGAAACGTGGCTTCACTTGGGGGGCCAAAGGCCTCCTACAAACTGACATCAGGCACCTGGACAGCTGACTTTACTTACCCCTGGAAACAGCCCATCCTTTGTGCCCAACTCCATCTGCCGGGCACCTGGCCTCGCCCACCTACAATCCCGAACGGAACAGGATTTCTTCCAGATGGAAGCTGCCACAAGCTGGAAGACTAGCTTCCCTTGGAGGGCGAAAGGCCTCCTACAAACTGACATCAGGCACCTGGGCTGCAGACTTTACTTACCCCTGGAAACAGGCCATCCTTTGTGCCCAACTCCCTCTGCCGGGCACCAGGCCTCGGCCACCTACAATCCTGAACGGAACAGGATTTCTTCCAGATGCAAGCTGCCACAAACTGGAAGCCTGTCATCCCTTGGAGGGCCAAAGGCCTCCTACAAACTGACATCAGGCACCTGGGCAGCTGACCTTACTTACCACTGGAAACCAGCCATCATATGTGCCCAACTCCCTCTGCCGGGCACCTGGCCTCGACCACCTACAATCCCGAACGGAACAGGATTTCTTCCAGATGCAAGCTGCCACAAGCAGTAAACCTGGCTTCCCATGGAGGGCCAAAGGCCTCCTACAAACTGACATCAGGCACCTGGGCAGCTGACTTTACTTACCCCTGGAAACAGCCCATCCTTTGTGCCCAACTCCCTCTGCCGGGCACCTGGCCTCGGCCACCTACAATCCCGAACGGAACAGGATTTCTTCCAGATGCAAGCTGCCTTTAACAGGAAGACTAGCTTCCCTTGGAGGGCCAAAGGCCTCCTATAAACTGACATCAGACATTTGGGCAGCTGACTTAACTTACCCCTGGAAACAGCCCATCCTTTGTGCCCAACTCCCTCTGCCAAGCACCAGGCCTCGCCACCTACAATCCCGAACGGAACAGGATTTCTTCCAGATGCAAGCTGCCACAAACTGGAAGACAAGCTTCCCTTGGAGGGCCAAAGGCCTCTTACAAACTGACATCAGGCACCTGGGCAGCTGACTTTACTTACCCCCTGGAAACATGCCATCCTTTGTGCCTAACTCCCTCAGCTGGGCACCCAGCTCCGGCCACCTACAATCCCGAACGAAACAGGATTTCTTCCCGATGCAAACTGCCTTGAACAGGAAGACAAGCTTCCCATGGAGGGCCAAAGGCCTCCTACAAACTGACATCAGGCACCTGGGCAGCTGACTTTACTTACCCTGGAAACAGGCCATCCTTTGTGCCCAACTCCCTCTGCCGGGCCCACAGCTTTGGCCACCTACATCCCGAACGGAACAGGAGTTCTTCCAGATGCAAGCTGCCACAAGCTGGAAATATGGCTCCACTTGGAGGGCCAAAGGCCTCCTACAAACTTACATCAGGCACCTGGGCAGCTGACTTTACTTTCCTAAAGAAACAGGCCCATCATTTGTGCCCAACTCCCTCTGCCGGGCACCTGGCCTCGGCCACCTACAATCCCGAACGGAACAGGATTTCTTCCAGATGCAAGCTGCCACAAGCAGGAAACCTGGCTTCCCTTGGAGGGCCAAAGGCCTCCTACAAACTGACATCAGGCACCTGGGCAGCTGACTTTGCTTACGCCTGGAAACAGGCCATCCTTTGTGCCCAACTCCCTCTGCCGGGCACCCTGCTCCGGCAACCTACAATCCTGAACGTAACAGGATTTCTTCCAGATGCAAGCTGCCACACGCAGGAAACCTGGCTTCTCTTGGTGGGTCAAAGGCCTCCTACAAACTGACATCAGGCACCTGGGCAGCTGACTTTACTTATCCCTGGAAACAGGCATCCTTTGTGCCCAACTCCCTCTGCCGGGCACCTGGCCTCGGCCACCTACAATCCCGAACGGAACAGGATTTCTTCCAGATGCAAGCTGCCACAAGCAGGAAACCTGGCTTCCCTTGGAGGGCCAAAGGCCTCCTACAAACTGACATCAGGCACCTGGGCAGCTGACTTTGCTTACGCCTGGAAACAGGCCATCCTTTGTGCCCAACTCCTCTGCCGGGCACCCCTGCTCCGGCAACCTACAATCCCGAACGTAACAGGATTTCTTCCAGATGCAAGCTGCCACACGCAGGAAACCTGGCTTCTCTTGGTGGGTCAAAGGCCTCCTACAAACTGACATCAGGCACCTGGGCAGCTGACTTTACTTATCCCTGGAAACAGGCCATCCTTTGTGCCCAACTCCCTCTGCCGGGCACCTGGCCTCGGCCACCTACAATCCTGAACGGAACCGGAGTTCTTCCAGATGCAAGCTGCCACAAGCTGAAACGTGGCTTCCCTTGGAGGGCCATTGGCCTCCTACAAACTGACATCAGGCACCTGGGCAGCTGACTTTACTTACCTTTGGAAACAGGCCATCCAGTGTGCCCAACTCCCTCTGCCGGGCACCTGGCCTCGGCCACCTACAATCTTGAACGAACAGGATTTCTTCCAGATGCAAGCTGCCACAAGCTGGAAGACTGGTTTCCCTTGGAGGACCAAAGGCCTCCTACAAACTGACATCAGGCACTGGGCAGCTGACTTTACTTACTCCTGGAAACAGCCCATCCTTTGTGCCCCAACTCCCTCTATCGGGCACCAGGCCTCGGCCACCTGCAATCCTGAACGGAACAGGATTTCTTCCAGATGCAAGCTGCCACAAGCAGGAAGCCTGGCTTCCCATGGAGGGCCAAAGGCCTCCTACAAACTGACATCAGGCACGTGGGCAGCTGACTTTACTTACTCCTCTAAACAGGACATCCTTTGTGCCCAACTCCCTTTGCCGGGCACCTGCCTCGGCCACCTACAATCCCGAACGAAACAGCATTTCTTCCAGATGCAAGCTGCCACAAGCTTGAAGACTGGCTTCCCTTGGAGGGCCAAAGGCCTCCTACAAACTGACATCAGGCACCTGGGCAGCTGACTTTACTTACCCCTGGTAACAGGCCATCCTTTGTGCCCAACTCCCTCTGCCGGGCACCAGGCCTCGGCCACCTGCAATCCCGAACAGATCAGTATTATTTCCCGATGCAAGCTGCCACAAGCTGGAAGCCTGGCTTTCCATGGAGGACCAATAGCCACCTGCAAACTGACATCAGGCACCTGGGCAGCTGACTTTACTTACCCCTGGAAACAGCCCATCCTTTGTGTCCAACTCCCTCATCCGGGCACCCAGCTCCGGCCCCTACAATCCCGAACGGAACACGATTTCCTCCTGATGCAAGCTGCACAAGCAGGAAGCCTGGCTTCCCATGGAGGGCCAAAGGCCTCCTAAAAACTGACATCAGGCACCTGGGCAGATGACTTTACTTACCCCTGGAAACAAGACATCCTTTGTGCCCAACTCCCTCTGCCGGGCAGATGGCCTCGTCCACCTACAATCCCGAACGGAACCGGAGTTCTTCCAGAATGCAAGCTGCCCACAAGCTGGAAGACTAGCTTCCCTTGGAGGGCGAAAGGCCTCCTACAAACTGACATCAGGCACCTGGGCTGCTGACTTTACTTACCCCTGGAAACAGGCCATCCTTTCTGCCCAACTCCCTCTGCCGGGCCCCCAGGCCTCGGCCACCTACAATCCTGAACGGAACAGGATTTCTTCCAGATGCAAGCTGCCACAAAGTGGAAGCCTGTCATCCCTTGGAGGGCCAAAGGCCTCCTACAAACTGACATCAGGCACCTGGGCAGCTGACCTTACTTACCACTGGAAACCAGCCATCATATGTGCCCAACTCCCTCTGCCGGGCACTGGCCTCGACCACCTACAATCCCGAACGGAACAGGATTTCTTCCAGATGCAAGCTGCCACAAGCAGTAAACCTGGCTTCCCATGGAGGGCCAAAGGCCTCCTACAAACTGACATCAGGCACCTGGGCAGCTGACTTTACCTTACCCCTGGAAACAGCCCATCCTTTGTGCCCAACTCCCTCTGCCGGGCACCTGGCCTCGGCCACCTACAATCCCGAACGGAACAGGATTTCTTCCAGATGCAAGCTGCCTTTAACAGGAAGACTAGCTTCCCTTGGAGGGCCAAAGGCCTCCTATAAACTGACATCAGACATTTGGGCAGCTGACTTTACTTACCCCCTGGAAACAGCCCATCCTTTGTGCCCAACTCCCTCTGCCAAGCACCAGGCCTCGGCCACCTACAATCCTGAACGGAACAGGATTTCTTCCAGATGCAAGCTGACACAAACTGGAAGACAAGCTTCCCTTGGAGGGCAAAGGCCTCCTACAAACTGACATCAGGCACCTGGGCAGCTGACCTTTACTTACCCCTGGAAACAGGCCATCCTTTGTGCCTAACTCCCTCAGCTGGGCACCCAGTTCCGGCCACCTACAATCCCGAACGGAACAGGATTTCTTCCTGATGCAAACTGCCTTGAACAGGAAGACAAGCTTCCCATGGAGGGCCAAAGGCCTCCTACAAACTGACATCAGGCACCTGGGCAGCTGACTTTACTTACCCCTGGAAACAGGCCATCAATTGTGCCCAACTCCCTCAGCCGGGCCCACAGCTTTGGCCACCTACAATCCTGAACGGAAGAGGAGTTCTTCCAGATGCAAGCTGCCACAAGCTGAAATGTGGCTTCACTTGGAGGGCCAAGGCCTCCTACAAACTGACATCAGGCACCGGGGCAGCTGACTTTACTTTCCTAAAGAAACAGGCCATCATTTGTGCCAACTCCCTCTGCCGGGCACCTGGCCTCGGCCACCTACAATCCCAAACAGAAAAGGATTTCTTCCAGGTGCAAGCTGCCACAAACTGGAAGCCTGTCATCCCTTGGAGGGCCAAAGGCCTCCGACAAACGGACATCAGGCACCTGGGCAGCTGACTTTACTTACCCCTGGAAACAGGCCATCCTTTGTGACCAACTCCCTCTGCGGGCACCAGGCCTCGGCCACCTGCAATCCCGAACAGATCAGTATTACTTCCCGATGCAAGCTGCCACAAGCTGGAAGCCGGGCTTTCCATGGAGGACCAATAGCCACCTGCAAACTGACATCAGGCACCTGGGCAGCTGACTTTACTTACCCCTGGAAACAGCCCATCCTTTGTGTCCAACTCCCTCATCCGGGCACCCAGCTCCGGACCCCTACAATCCCGAACGGAACACGATTTCTTCCAGATGCAAGCTGCCACAAGCAGGAAGCCTGGCTTCCCATGGAGGGCCAAAGGCCTCCTACAAACTGACATCAGGCACCTGGGCAGCTGACTTTACTTACCCCTGGAAACAGGCCATCCTTTGTGCCTAACTCCCTCAGCTGCGCACCAGCTCCGGCCACCTACAATCCCGAACGGAACAGGATTTCTTCCCGATGCAAACTGCCTTGAACAGGAAGACAAGCTTCCCATGGAGGGCCAAAGGCCTCCTACAAACTGACATCAGGCACCTGGGCAGCTGACTTTACTTACCCCTGGAAACAGGCCATCATTTGTGCCCAACTCCCTCAGCCGGGCCCACAGCTTTGGCCACCTACAATCCTGAACGGAACAGGAGTTCTTCCAGATGCAAGCTGCCACAAGCTGGAAATGTGGCTTCACTTGGAGGGCCAAAGGCCTCCTACAAACTGACATCAGGCACCGGGGCAGCTGACTTTACTTTCCTAAAGACACAGGCATCATTTGTGCCCAACTCCCTCTGCCGGGCACCTGGCCTCGGCCACCTACAATCCCAAACAGAAAAGGATTTCTTCCAGATGCAAGCTGCCACAAACTGGAAGCCTGTCATCCCTTGGAGGGCCAAAGGCCTCCTACAAACTGACATCAGGCACCTGGGCAGCTGACTTTACTTACCCCTGGAAACAGGCCATCCTTTGTGCCCAACTCCCTCAGCCGGGCAGATGGCCTCGGCCACCTACAATCCCGAACGGAACCGGAGTTCTTCCAGATGCAAGCTGCCACAAGCTGGAAACGTGGCTTCACTTGGGGGGCCAAAGGCCTCCTACAAACTGACATCAGGCACCTGGGCATCTGAGTTTACTTACCCCTGGAAGCAGCCCATCCTTTGTGCCCAACTCCCTCTGCCGGGCACCTGGCCTCGGCCACCTACAATCCCGAACGGAACAGGATTTCTTCCAGATGGAAGCTGCCACAAGCTGGAAGACTAGCTTCCTCTAGAGGGCCAAAGGCCTCCTACAAACTGACATCAGGCACCTGGGCAGCTGACTTTGCTTACGCCTGGAAACAGGCCATCCTTTGTGCCCAACTCCCTCTGCCGGGCACCCTGCTCCGGCAACCTACAATCCCGAACGTAACAGGATTTCTTCCAGATGCAAGCTGCCACACGCAGGAAACCTGGCTTCTCTTGGTGGGTCAAAGGCCTCCTACAAACTGACATCAGGCACCTGGGCAGCTGACTTTACTTATCCCTGGAAACAGGCCATCCTTTGTGCCCAACTCCCTCTGCCGGGCACCTGGGCCTCGGCCACCTACAATCCTGAACGGAACCGGAGTTCTTCCAGATGCAAGCTGCCACAAGCTGAAACGTGGCTTCCCTTGGAGGGCCATTGGCCTCCTACAAACTGACATCAGGCACCTGGGCAGCTGACTTTACTTACCTTTGGAAACAGGCCATCCAGTGTGCCCAACTCCCTCTGCCGGGCACCTGGCCTCGGCCACCTACAATCTTGAACGAACAGGATTTCTTCCAGATGCAAGCTGCCACAAGCTGGAAGACTGGTTTCCCTTGGAGGACCAAAGGCCTCCTACAAACTGACATCAGGCACCTGGGCAGCTGACTTTACTTACTCCTGGAAACAGCCCATCCTTTGTGCCCAACTCCCTCTATCGGGCACCAGGCCTCGGCCACCTGCAATCCTGAACGGAACAGGATTTCTTCCAGATGCAAGCTGCCACAAGCAGGAAGCCTGGCTTCCCATGGAGGGCCAAAGGCCTCCTACAAACTGACATCAGGCACGTGGGCAGCTGACTTTACTTACCCCTCTAAACAGGACATCCTTTGTGCCCAACTCCCTTTGCCGGGCACCTGGCCTCGGCCACCTACAATCCCGAACGAAACAGCATTTCTTCCAGATGCAAGCTGCCACAAGCTTGAAGACTGGCTTCCCTTGGAGGGCCAAAGGCCTCCTACAAACTGACATCAGGCACCTGGGCAGCTGACTTTACTTACCCCTGGTAACAGGCCATCCTTTGTGCCCAACTCCCTCTGCCGGGCACCCAGGCCTCGGCCACCTGCAATCCCGAACAGATCAGTATTATTTCCCGATGCAAGCTGCCACAAGCTGGAAGCCTGGCTTTCCATGGAGGACCAATAGCCACCTGCAAACTGACATCAGGCACCTGGGCAGCTGACTTTACTTACCCCTGGAAACAGCCCATCCTTTGTGTCCAACTCCCTCATCCGGGCACCCAGCTCCGGCCCCCTACAATCCCGAACGGAACACGATTTCCTCCTGATGCAAGCTGCCACAAGCAGGAAGCCTGGCTTCCCATGGAGGGCCAAAGGCCTCCTAAAAACTGACATCAGGCACCTGGGCAGATGACTTTACTTACCCCTGGAAACAAGACATCCTTTGTGCCCAACTCCCTCTGCCGGCAGATGGCCTCGTCCACCTACAATCCCGAACGGAACCGGAGTTCTTCCAGATGCAAGCTGCCACAAGCTGGAAGACTAGCTTCCCTTGGAGGGCGAAAGGCCTCCTACAAACTGACATCAGGCACCTGGCTGCTGACTTTACTTACCCCTGGAAACAGGCCATCCTTTCTGCCCAACTCCCTCTGCCGGGCCCCAGGCCTCGGCCACCTACAATCCTGAACGGAACAGGATTTCTTCCAGATGCAAGCTGCCACAAAGTGGAAGCCTGTCATCCCTTGGAGGGCCAAAGGCCTCCTACAAACTGACATCAGGCACGTGGGCAGCTGACTTTACTTACC
>NW_027094640.1:0-67829 GCF_029207755.1 Chamaea fasciata
GATGAACTGGGACGAACTGGGAGAGACTGGGATGAACTGGGATGAACTGGGAGAGACTGGAACAAACTGGGATGAACTGGGACGAACTGGAAGAGACTGGGATGAACTGGGATGAACTGGGAGAGACTGGAACAAACTGGGATGAACTGGGACGAACTGGAAGAGACTGGGACGAACTGGAAGAGACTGGGATGAACTGGGATGAACTGGGATGAACTGGGAGAGACTGGAACAAACTGGGATGAACTGGGACGAACTGGAAGAGACTGGGATGAACTGGGACGAACTGGGAGAGACTGGAACAAACTGGGATGTACTGGGGGAGACTGGAACAAACTGGGATGAACTGGGACGAACTGGGAGAGACTGGAACAAACTGGGACGAACTGGGACGAACTGGGGTCGCTGCGATTCCCTCGGGGGCTTTTTGCTGCTCCCAGTTCTCCCCCCAAACTCCCGCCAGCTCCCCTCCCCCCGCCCCCAATCCCGGATTCCCGGTTTTCCCCCCGTTCTCAGGGCCCCCCGACGTTCCTGGGCTGCCACGGCAAGAACATCCTGCTCTCCAACGGGGCGCGCACGGCCACGCGCGTCTCCAGCTACAACCAGGGCCTGGTGCTGGTGGGGCAGCCCCTCCCCCCCGGCCGCCTCTTCCAGGTGACGTCATCGGGGGCCGGCGGTGATGTCATCGGGGCTGGCGGTGACGTCATCGGGGCTGGCGGTGAGGGCGGCGGGAGATTAGGCGTGGGTGATGTCATCAGAGGTTGGCCAATGGGGATCGTGGGCTCCTGCGATGCCGCGGGTGATGGCGGTGACGTCATAGGGAAGCGGCCAATGGAGGATGGGGAGCTGGTGATGTCATGGGGGGGGGGGCGGGGCAGCGGGGGTTGGGAGCTGGCGATGTCATTGGGGAGGATGGTGATGTCATAGGGGAATGACGGCGGTGACGTTGTAGGGGAGAAGCCAATGGGGGATTGGAGAGTCGGTGATGTCACAGGACGGTGGTGATGTCATCAGCGCTTGGCCAATGGGGGATCAGGAGCGGGTGATGTCATAGGGGACGCCGATGATGTCATACAGTAGCAGCCAATGGGAGATTGGGGAGCCAGTGATGTCACTGGGGCTCTGCCTCAGAGTCTATGGCGCTTTGAGGGTTGCCGATGACGTCACTGCAACACCGATGACGTCACCGGTGACGTCACAGGTGCAGATCGACGCCCTGAACCCGCAGTGGGGCCGATTTTGGGGGGGAGTTTGGGGCTCATTTTTGGTGGGGGCGGCCTGTGGGGCTTTGAGGGTCGCCGATGACGTCACGGCGTCGCCGCTGACGTCACCGGTGACGTCACAGGTGCAGATCGACGCCCTGAACCCGCAGTGGAGCTCCTCCCTGGCCCTGGGGGTCACCGGCGCCCCCCCCGGCCGCTCCCCCCTCCCGGCCTGTGCCCACGGCCTCAAACGGCCGGCCTGGATCCTGCAGAGGAGAGCCGTGTTCCACAACGCCAGGAAGGTCAGAGACCGCACCCCAAACTGCCTGAAAGCACCCCAAAAACATCCCCGGAACGTCCCCGAAATATCCCAAAATTATCGCGAAATTATCGCGAAATTATCACGAAATTGTCGCGAAATTATCACGAAATTGTCGCAAAATTATCACGGAATTATCAGCAAAATGTCACAAAAGTATCACCAAAATGTCCCCAAAAAATCCCCGAAATATCACGAAATATCCCCAAAATATCCCAAAATTATCCCCAAAATATTCCCCAAATCACCCCAAAAACATCCCCCAAAAATCCCCGAAATATCATAAAATTATCACAAAATTATCAGGAAAATATCACCAAAATATCCCCAAAAATATCCCCAAAAATATCCCAAAACGTCCCCAAAAGTCCCCGGCAGAATAACTCCAGAACCCCCCGAATGCCCCGAATTCTCTACAAAACCCCCCAAACCCCTCCAGGACCCCCCAAACCCCCAAATTTTCCCCAAATTTCCGCGATTTTTTCCGTTTTTTCCTCTCTAGACCCCCCAAAATCCCAAATTTTCCCCAAATTCCCCCAATTTTACCAGTTTTTTCCTCTCTAGACCCCCCAAACCCCAAATTTTCCCCAAATTTCTGCGATTTTTTTCCGTTTTTTTCCTCTCTAAACCCCCCCAAAACCCCAAATTTTCCCCAAATTTTCCCCAAATTTCCCGATTTTATCCGTTTTTCCCCAGATCCGGGATCTCCCCGGGCCCAGCCTGGAGCTGCTCCCGGCCGGGACACCCCAAACCCCCCCAAACCCCAAATTTTCCCCAAATTTTCCCCAAATTTCCCCGATTTTATCCGTTTTTTTCCTCTCTAAACCCCCCCAAAACCCCAAATTTTCCCCAAATTTTCCCCAAATTCCCCCGATTTTATCCGTTTTCCCCAGATCCGCGATCTCCCCGGGCCCAGCCTGGAGCTGCTCCCGGCCGGGACACCCCAAACCCCCCCAGGACCCCAAATTTTCCCCAAATTCCCCCGATTTTATCCGTTTTTTTCCTCTCTAAACCCCCCCAAAACCCCAAATTTTCCCCAAATTTTCCCCAAATTTCCCGATTTTATCCGTTTTTTCCCCAGATCCGGGATCTCCCCGGGCCCAGCCTGGAGCTGCTCCCGGCCGGGACACCCCAAACCCCCCCAAACCCCAAATTTTCCCCAAATTTTCCCCAAATTCCCCCGATTTTATCCGTTTTTTCCTCTCTAAACCCCCCCAGGACCCCAAATTTTCCCCAAATTCCCCCGATTTTATCCGTTTTTTCCTCTCTAAACCCCCCCAAAACCCCAAATTTTCCCCAAATTTTCCCCAAATTTTCCCCGATTTTATCCGTTTTTTCCTCTCTAAACCCCCCCAAAACCCCAAATTTTCCCCAAATTTTCCCCAAATTTTCCCCGAATTCCCCCAATTTTATCCGTTTTTCCCCAGATCCGGGATCTCCCCGGGCCCAGCCTGGAGCTGCTCCCGGCCGGCACCGTCCTGGGGCTCCTGGTGGACGGGGGCGGGCGGCTCCATCTCTTCATCAACGGCCGAGACCAGGGCGCCGTGGCCGGCGGCGTGCCCAGCCCCTGCTACGTCCTGCTGGACCTCTACGGGCAGTGCCAGCAGGTGAGGGACCCCAAAAAATCCCCAAATCCCCCAAAAAACCCCAAAAAACCCCGTTCAGATCAGCCCAGGGAATCCCCAAATCCAGGGACCCCAAAAAACGCCCCAAATCCCCTCAGAAACTCCCCCAGACACACCTGGGCACACCTGGGCGGAGCTGTGGGATCTCTACGGGCAGTGCCAGCGGGTGAGGGACCCCAAAAAAACCCAAAATACCCCAAAAAAAACCCCAAAAAAACCCAAAAAACCCCGTTCAGATCAGCCCAGGGAATCCCCAAATCCAGGGACCCCAAAAAACCCCAAAATCCCCAAATCCAGGGACCCCCAAAAATCCCAAAAAATCCCCAAATCCAGGAACCCCAAAAATCCCAAATTAGGGACCTCCAAAAACCCAAAGGTCAGGGACCCCAAAACCCCAAAATCCGGGACTCCAAAACCCCCAAAAACGCCAAAATCAGGGACCCCAAAAACCCCCAAAAAGGGTCTGGGACCCCCAAATTGGGGACCTGGGACCCCCAAAAAGGTTTTTGGGACCCCAAAGAGAGTCAGGGACCCCCAAAAAAGGGTCTGGGACCCCCCAAATGGGGTCCAGCCCCCCCAAACTGCACCTGGGACCCCCGAAAATGTTTTGGGGACCCCCCCCAAACCTCCGTCCTCCCCCCCCAGGTGACGATCGTGGCCGAGGGTCCCGAGGGGGGAGGGGGCGGCCCCGGCGGGGACCCCCGGAGCCGGGGGGACGTGGAGAAGGCCGACGTGGTGGACGGTGAGGGCGCCCCGGAAACGGGGGGACCCCGAAATCTGGGGGGGGCGGGACCCCGAAATTGGGGTTTGGGACCCCAAAATTGGGGGGGCTGGGACCCCAAAATTGGGGGGACCCCAAAATTGGGGGGACCCCGAAATCTGGGGGGGACCCCGAAATCTGGGGGGGCCGGGACCCCGAAAATGGGGGTTGGGACCCCGAAATTTGGGTTTGGGACCCCGAAATTGGGAGGACCCCGAAATCTGGGGGGGCCGGGACCCCGAAAATGGGCTTTGGGACCCCGAAAATGGGGGGACCCCGAAATCTGGGGGGGACCCCGAAATCTGGGGGGGCTGGGACCCCGAAATTGGGGGGGACCCCGAAAATGGGGGGGACCCTGAAATTGGGGGTTGGGACCCCAAAATCTGGGGGGGACGGGACCCCGAAAATGGGCTTTGGGACCCCAAAATTGGGGGGACCCCGAAATCTGGGGGGGATCCCGAAATTGGGGGGGACCCTGAAATTGGGGGGGCTGGGACCCCGAATTCTGGGGGGGCCGGGACCCCGAAAATGGGGTTTGGGACCCCAAAAATGGGGGGACCCCGAAATCTGGGGGGGACCCCGAAATTGGGGGGTTTGGGACCCCGAAATTGGGGTTTGGGACCCCGAAAATGGGAGGGACACCCTAAATTTGGGGGGGTTTGGGACCCCAAAGTCCAGGGGATCCCAAACTTTGGGGATTTGGGGGGGACTGGGACCTTAAAAATTTGGGGTGGGGGATCCCAAAAATGGGGGGACCCCGAAATTTGGGGGGGCTGGGACCCCGAAGTTGGGGTTTAGGACCCCCAGAATGGGGGGGACACTCTAAATTTGGGGGGGTTTGGGACCCCACAATTCGGGGGGGGGGGGGGGGCTTGGACACCCAAATTTGGGGGAGACCCCAAAATTTTGGGGCGGGACCCCTCCAATTTGGGGGGTTTGAGAGCCTCTGGGACCCCCAAAATCTTCAGGGGGGGGACCCCCAAATTTGGGGGTTTGGACCCCAAAATCCAGGTGGGGGAGGGGGGAGGGGGGAGGGGGCTCCAAAACCCCCCCCAAAATTTGGGGAAAACAATTTAAACCCCCCAATTTTAACCCTTGGGAAAGGTCCGAAAACCCCAAATTTTGGGGTGGGGGGGGGTTTGCGACCCCCCGAATTTTTTTGGGGGGGTCTGAACCCCCTTTTTCCCCCCCCAGGGGTGAAGGAGAGTCTGTGCTGGGGCCCCCCCGCGCCCCCCCAGCCCTGCCCCTACCAGGCCCTGTGCGCCCGCTTCAAGGACCTGCTGCTGCTGCCCGGTGGGCTGGGGGTCCCGGGGGGAATTTGGGGGGGTCCTGGAGGGGGTTTGGGGGGTCCCGGGGGGGTTTGGGGGGGTCCCGGGGGGAATTTGGGGGGTCCCGGGGGGAATTTGGGGGGTCCCGGGGGGGTTTGGGGGGGTCCTGGAGGGGGTTTGGGGGGTCCCAGGGGCTTTGGGGGGTCCCGGGGGGGGGTTTGGGGGGGTCCTGGAGGGGGTTTGGGGGTCCCGGGGGGGATTTGGGGGGTGATGAGGGGGGCTCGGGGGGCGTGTGGGAGGGTTTGGGGGTCCCCGCCCCGTTTCCGGGGGTCCCTGACCCGTTTTCGGGGGTCCCCGCCCCATTTTCGGGGGTCCCCGCCCCATTTTTGGGGTCCCTGACCCATTTTTTGGGGTCCCTGACCCCGTCCCCCCGTTACAGACGAGTACTTCGCCCCCGAGCCGCGCCGCAGCCGCTGTTTCTGCGAGGGCTGTGAGCGGGGGGGGGGGCGACCCCCGGGACCCCCGGGAGCCCCCCCTGCCCCTGGGCTGGTGCCGCTTCAGCCTCCGGTACCCGCGGGGGGGTCGGGGGGTCCCGGGGGGGGGTTTGGGGGGTCCCGGGGAGGTTTGGGGGGTCCCGGGGGGGGTTTGGGGGGTCCCGGGGAGGTTTGGGGGGTCCCGGGGGGGGGTTTGGGGGGTCCCGGGGAGGTTTGGGGGGTCCCGGGGGGGGTTTGGGGGGTCCCGGGGGGGGTTTGGGGGGTCCCGGGGGGGCTTTGGGGGGTCCCGGGGGGGGTTTGGGGGTCCTGGGGGGTTTTGGGGGTCCCGCGGGGGGGTCGGGGGGTCCCGGGGGGAGTTTGGGGGGTCCCGGGGGGGGTTTGGGGGTCCCGGGGGGGTTTGGGGGGTCCCGGGGGGGGTTTGGGGGGTCCCGGGGGGGTTTGGGGGGTCCCCGGGGGGGTCGGGGGGTCCCGATGGGGGTTTGGGGGGTCCCGGGGGGGGGTTGGGGGGTCCCGGGGGGGAATTGGGGGGTCCCGGGGGGGGTTTGGGGGGTTCCAAGTGTGTTTGGGGTGGTTTTCAGGTGGTTTTGGGGTGATTTTGGGACGTTTTTTGGGTGTTTTTGGGGGTGTTTTTTTGGGTGTTTTCAGGGTATTTTTGGGTGGTTTTGGGGTGATTTTGGGGCGGTTTTTGGGGCGGTTTCGGGGTGTTCCTGGGTGTATTTCGGGGTGTTTCTGGGGTGATTTTGGGGCGGTTTTTGGGGCGGTTTTTGGGGCGGTTTCGGGGTGTTTCTGGGTGTATTTCGGGGTGTTTCTGGGGTGATTTTGGGGCGGTTTTTGGGCGGTTTCGGGGTGTTTCTGGGGTGATTTGGGGGCGGTTTTTGGGGCGGTTTCGGGGTGTTCCTGGGTGCATTCTGGGGTGTTTCTGGGGTGATTTTGGGGCGGTTTTTGGGGCGGTTTCGGGGTGTTCCTGGGTGCATTCTGGGGTGTCTGTTGACGCTGGGCTCCCCCCAGGCCCAAGCCCCGGCCCGAGGGCGGCGGGGGCTGGCAGAAGTGGCCCCGGGCCTACCACGGGACCAGCGCCGGCGCCGTGCGCCGCAGCCTCGACCACGGCGAGCTCGTGCCAGGTGGGGACCCCCAAAAACGGGGGGGGAGGAGCCCTCCAAAAAAGGGGGCGTGACCAAAATACGGAGATGGGGAATCGCCAAACTCCTCCTCCTTGTCACCACGCCCCCTTTGACCACACCCGTCTAAGCCCCGCCCTCTCCCCCAGGCCCTTGGTCGCTGCTGAGCGCCCCCTGCCGGCCCGACCCCTCTGGCCCCGCCCACCCGCGCTCAGGCCCCGCCCCTCCCGGCTCGGGGCCACGCCCCCCCGGCCCCGCCCCCCTGGTGCTGTCCCCGGCTTTGGGCTATGCCGCCATGGAGAGCTTCGCCAGCAGGGTCACGTGAGTGGGCGGGGCCTGGGAAAAGTGGGCGGGGCTTTGGGGTTAAGGGGCACGCCATGGAGCGCTTCGCAGGGTCAGGGGAGTGGGCGGGGTTTGGGGAAAGAGGCGGGGCTAAAGGGATGGGCGAGGCCGTGGAGAGCTTCGCCTGCAGCATCACGTGAGTGGGCGGGGCCAATAGAAAAGGGCAGTGCCATGGGAATGGGCGGGGCCACTGAGAGCATCACCAACAGGGTCACGTGAGCGGGTGGGTGCAATGAGGGGGCGGGGCTTCGCTAAATGGGAGTGGTTAAGGGAAAGGGGCGGGGCTAAAGGAGGATTCGGAGGGGATTTGGGGGGGATATTTTGGGTTAAATTTGGGATATTTTGGGGCCACTCCCCGGCCTGTTTCCCTCCCTCCCCAGGTTCAGGGAGCCCGGATAGTTCGGGGCCGGATTTTGGGATTATTTTCAGGGAATTCCGGGTTATTTTGGGGGGATTTTTGGAGAGGATTCTTTGGGTTAAATTTGGGATATTTTGGGCCATTCCCTGACGGGTTTTTTTTTTTGTTTCGGTTTGGTTTTTTTTCTCTCCTCCAGGTTCCGGGAGCCGGGCTGGCCTCGGCCCCGCGGGGCTCAGGTGGCTTTCGAGGTTTGGGTGCGTCCCGGCTCGTTCAGGGCGGGGCCCCCCTCGCTGAGCCCGCCCCCGAGCCTGGAGCCCCCCCAGGGGCTGGACCCCGCCCAGCTCGAGTGGGTGACCAAGGAGCCCGGGGCCACCGTGCTGGCCGGGCTGCTGGTCAGGGTGGACTGAGCAGGAACCGCCCTCTCCTGGGAAACAGAGCAGCCCAGAAATGGGGGGAGTCGTCCAAGAAATATGGGGGGATTCATCCCAAAAATATGGGGGGAGTCGTCCCAGAAATATGGGGGAGTCGTCCCAGAAATATGGGGGAGTCGTCCCAAAAATATGGGGGGATTCATCCCAAAAATATGGGGGGATTCGTCCCAAAAATATGGGGGAGTCGTCCCAAAAATGGGGGGAGTCGTCCCAAAAATGGGGGGAGTCGTCCCAAAAATATGGGGGGAGTCGTCCCAAAAATATGGGGGAGTCGTCCCAAAAATATGGGGGGAGTCGTCCCAGAAATATGGGGGGATTCATCCCAAAAATATGGGGGGATTCGTCCCAAAAATATGGGGGAGTCGTCCCAGAAATATGGGAGGAGTCGTCCCAAAAATATGGGGGAGTCGTCCCAGAAATATGGGGGAGTCGTCCCAAAAATATGGGGGAGTCGTCCCAAAAATATGGGGGAGTCGTCCCAGAAATATGGGGGGATTCCCTCGAAGAATGGGGGAATTTGTCCCAGAAAATGGGGGGGATTTGTCCCAAAAATGGGGGAATTCCTCCCAAACAATGGGGGGGATTCGTCCTGAAAAATGTGGAATTTTCTGCCCAAAATTGGGGGAATTCCTCCCGAAAATATGGGTGGATTTCCTCTAAAAATCGGGGAATTTGTCCCAAAAAACGGGGGGGATTCCCTCAAAATACGGGAGAATTTGTCCCAAAAATTCGGGGGAATTCCCTCAAAAAATGGGGGAATTATTCCAGAAAATCGAGGAATTCATCCCAAAAAAATTGGGGGGATTCATCCCAAAACCACAATTTCTCTAAAAAAATTCCCCGATCTCATTTTTTGGGAGTTTCACCCCAATTTTGGGACCCCCGATCTCATTTTTTGGGGGGTTTCACCCCATTTTTGGGCCTCTCGCCCCAATTCGGGGACGGGAAACCCCAAATTTTTATTGGGGGAGGGGAGGGGGGGGGAGGGGATCCTCGACCCCAATTTTGGGGTCCTCGAGGCCGATTTGGGGGTTTCCGGACCCGTTTTTGGGGGAGTTTCACCCCAAATTTTGGTTGTTTTGGGGGGGAGGGGGAGGGAGGGGTCACAGCACTTGCCCCCCCTCCCCCACTGCACAGCCCCTCCCCCCCGCCCCTCCCCCTCCTTTATTTATTGCCCCAAATGTGAATCCGGGAGTGGGGGAGGGGTTTGGGGGGGGGATGGGGAATTTTGGGATTTTTTGGGGGTTTCTGGTCAATTTTGGGGTTTTTTTTAAAATTTTTTTTCTGTTTTTCTTTTGTTGTTTTTTTTTTTTTTTTTTTTTTAAATGAATTTTTATTTAAAGCTGCTGCGAGGGTGGGGGAGGGGGGAGGTCGCGCCCCTCCCCCCCTTGTCCCCTCCCCCTCCCCCCAAATTAAAAAAAAAAACAAAAAAAACAAACTCTGTAACTCTGTGGGGGAGGGGCGGGAAAATTGGGGGGGGCAGGGGTGGGGGAGGGGCCTGAGGGAGCTGCACACGGCACCAAAAGGGGCGTGGCTTCTCCTTATGTGGAAATCCGGGCGTGGTTTGGCAATTTCAGTTGAAGGGGCGTGTCCAGGCCTTATATGGAAAGTGGGGCGTGGCTTTTGCTGTAGGAACTGCGGGGGTTTTAAATACGGTAATAAGGGTGTGGTTTAGCCGAAAAAGGGGCGTGGCGTTCTTTATAATTCGATTACGGGCGTGGTTTTCTCTATCGGAAAAGGGGGCGTGGCTGTACCTCACCGCACGTTTGGGGCGTGGCTTAGCCTCGTTCCGGCCGAAAGAGGCGTGGCTTAAACCATTTCCTGTCTGCCTGGGCGTGGTTTCCCTTCATTTACATAAACGGGGCGTGTTTTTTTCTCAGAAAACAACGGGGCGTGGCTTACCCTCCTTTTCGCGGAAGGGGCGTGTTTTAGCCTCGTTCCGACAGGAAGGGGCGGGGGTTTACGTCATAACGTCAAGTGGGGCGTGGCCACACTCACGGCCACCTTGGGGCGTGGTTTGGCCTCGTTTCCTCCCGAGGGGGGCGTGGTTTGCCTTCATTAGTGATACAGGGGGCGTGGCTCCCCCTCAGGGCGCGCTTGGGGCGTGGCTCAGCCTCGTTTCCGGTTGAGTAGGCGTGGCTTAGCCTCGTTCCCGGCCCCGAGGCCGCGGGTTTTCGCGGCGCCCCGGAAGCGGAAGCGCGGGCCGCCCCCCCCTCCCCCGGCGGCCCGGAAGCGGAAGCGCGGGCCGCCCCCGGCGCCCCGGAAGCGGAAGCGCGGGCCGGCCCCGGCGCCGCTGGTGTCCCGCCGCCGTCGCACGATGCCGGCGCTGCTGGAGCGGCCGAAGCTGAGCTCGGCCATGGCGCGGGCGCTGCACCGCCACGTCATGGTGGAGCGGGAGCGCAAGCGGCAGGGTGAGCCCGGGGGGGGGCGGGGGGACGGCGCGGCCGCGTTTCCTCTGCGTTTCCACAGCAACAGGCCCCGCCCCTAGGTGGTCGCAGGCCCCGCCCCTCCGCGTTTCCGCAGCAACAGGCGTCGCCCCCTCCGGGTCTCCATGGCAATAAGCCCCGCCCTGCGGTGGTGAGAAGCCCCGCCCCCGCGGGGTTTCCGTGGTAACGGGGGGGAGGAGCCTTTGGCGCTGGTTGTGTGGGGTGAGGCTCCGCCCCTCAGTGCCGTTCCCATGGCAACGGGTCACGCCCCCCCGGTGGCTTGAATGTCCAGGCCACGCCCCCCTGTGACCCCTGGGTGACCCCCTGAGTTACCCCTGACCCCTGAGTGACCTTTGGATGACCCCTGGTGACCCCTAATAACCCTGAGCGACCTTTAAATGACCCTTGACCCCTGGCTGACCCCTGAGTGACCCCTGAGTGACCCCCAAGTGACTTTTAACTGGCCCCCTGACCTCTGAGTGACCCTTGGGTGACCCCAAGTGACCTTTAAATGCCCCCTGCCCCCTGGGTGACCCCCGTGGCCGCAGAGGAGGAGGAGGTGGACAAGATGATGGAGCAGAAGGTTCGGGAGGAGCAGGAGCGGCGCCGGCGCAAGGAGCTGGAGGAGCGGATGAGCCTGGAGGAGACGCGGGAGCAGGTGCCGGGAATTGCCCAAATCCCACCCGAAAACTCCCCAAAGTCCCGGCCGAACATCCGGAAAATCCCGGCCAAAAACCCAAAAAATCCCGGCCAAACATCCGAAAAATCCCGGCCAAACATCCGAAAAATCCCGGCCAAACATCCGAAAAATCCCGGCCAAACATCCAAAAAAATCCCGGCCGAACATCCGGAAAATCCCGGCCAAACATCCGAAACATCCCGGCCAAAAACCCAAAAAATCCCGGCCAAACATCCAAAAAAATCCCACCAAAAATAAAAAAAATCCCGGCCAAAAATCCAAAAAATTCCGGCCAAAATTCCCTGAAATTCCAGCCAAAAATTCACCCCCAAATCCCCCAAAACTCCCCCCAAGGGTGACCCAGGAGCCCCAAAACGTCCCCTCCAAAATCCAAACCAACCCCCCCAAAAATCCCTTTTCTCCCCCCAAAATCCCCATTTTTCCCCCCAAAATCCCCATTTTTCCCCCCAAAATCCCCATTTTTCCCCCGAATTTTCCGGATTTCCCCCGAATTCCCGGATTTCCCCCGAATTCCCGGATTTCCCCCGAACCAGCTGCTGAAGCTGCAGGAGAAGCTGGGCGCTCTGCAGGAGGAGAAGCACCAGCTCTTCCTGCAGCTCAAGAAGGTTCTGCACGAGGAGGAGAAGCGGCGCCGCAAGGAGCAGAGGTGGGAGGATCCCGGGATTCCGGGATTTCGGGATCCCGGGATTTTGGGGATTCCGGGATTCCGGGATTCCGGGATTCCGGGATTTCGGGATTTCGGGATTTCGGGATTTTGGGGATTTTGGGGGATTTCGGGGGATTTTGGGGATTTTGAGGATTTCGGGGATTTCGGGGTCTTTTGAGGTGATTTTGGAGGATTTTGGGTGTTTTGGGGCCATTTTGGATGATTTGGGGTGATTTTGGGGCCGTTCTGGGTGATTTTGGGTGGTTTTGGGCTGTTTTGGGTGGTTTTGGGTGGTTTTGGATGATTTTGGGCGGTTTTGGATGATTTTGGGTGATTTTGGGCCGTTTTGGGTCGTTTTGGGTGGTTTTGGGTGGTTTTGGGTGATTTTGGGCGGTTTTGGGTGATTTTGGGGCCGTTCTGGGTGATTTTGGGCGGTTTTGGGTGATTTTGGGTGGTTTTGGGCCGTTTTGGGCGGTTTTGGGTGATTTTGGGTGGTTTTGGGCGGTTTTGGGTGATTTTGGGGCCGTTCTGGGTGATTTTGGGCGGTTTTGGGTGATTTTGGGCGGTTTTGGGCGGTTTTGGGCCGTTCCGGGGCTCCTGACCCCGTGGTTCCCCCCGCAGTGACCTGACCACGCTGACGGCGGCCGCGTACCCCCAGAGCCTGGGCGTGCCGGGGGCTCACCTGCTGGGCATGACAGGTGGGGGCGGGGGGAATTTGGGGAATTTGGGGGGAATTTGGGGGGATTTGGGGAAGTTTTTGGGTTCTTGGGGGGACTTGGGGGAGATTTGGGGGATTCGGGGGGTCCTGGGGGGATTTGGGGCTGAGTTTTTGGCTGATTTTGGGGATAATTTTGGGGTGACTCTGGGCTGACTCTGGGATAACTTTGGGATAACTCTGGGATAACTTTGGGATAATTTTTGGGGTGACTCTGGGATAATTTTGGGATAACTTTGGGATAATTTTAGGGATAATTTTGGGGTGACTCTGGGATAACTTTGGGATAACTTTGGGATAATTTTGGGATAATTTTGGGCTGACTCTGGGATAACTTTGGGATAACTCTGGGATAATTTTTGGGATAATTTTGGGGTGACTCTGGGATAACTTTGGGATAACTCTGATATAATTTTGGGATAACTTTGGGATAACTTGGGATAATTTTGGGGTGACTCTGGGATAACTCTGGGATAACTTTGGGATAACTCTGATATATTTTGGGATAATTTTGGGATAATTTTGGGATAACTCTGGGCTGACTCTGGGATAACTTTGGGATGACCTCTGATATAATTTTGGGATAATTTTGGGATAATTCTGGGCTGCCTGGGGGCTGATTTCGGGCTCCCCACAGGCAGCCCGGGCGGGCCCCGCTCGGGGCTCATCGGCGCCGACCGGGCCAAGCAGATGTTCGGCCCCCGCCGTGATCAGCGTGAGATTTTGGGGGCTGGGGGAGGGTCCCGGGGTGGGGGGGGGGAGGGAATTCGAGGGTCCCTTTTGTGGGGGGGGTCTCCCCCCTCCCCCCCCCGATCCCGGGACCCCCGGTTCCTGACGGCCGCCCCTGCCCCCAACCCTCCAGCCTCGCCATTTCGGGGCGCAGCCGCCCTTCGGGGCCGGGGGGGACCCCGCGGGGTTCGGGGGCGCCCAGGGGGGGCCCGGCCCCGCCCCCTTCGCCGTGGGGCAGAGCCCCGCCCCTCCCCCACCCTTCCCCCCCGCCCAGCCCCCCCCGGCCTATGGAGGAGCCCAGCAGCTGCGGGGTGAGCACTGGGGGGGACTGGGAGGGAACTGGGAGGGACTGGGGGGACTGGGGGGACTGGGGAGACTGGGGGACTGGGAGGGACTGGGGGGACTGGGGGGACTGGGGGGACTGGGGGACTGGGGGGGACTGGGTGGGACTGGGGGGACTGGGGGGGATTGGGGGGACTGGGAGTGACTGGGGGGACTGGGGGGGACTGGGGGGACTGGGGGACTGGGGGGGACTGGGGGGACTGGGGAGACTGGGAGGGACTGGGGGGACTGGGGGGGATTGGGGGGACTGGGAGTGACTGGGGGACTGGGGGGGACTGGGGGTACTGGGAGGGACTGGGAGGGACTGGGGGGACTGGGGGGACTGGGAGGGACTGGGGGGGACTGGGGGGGACTGGGGGGGACTGGGGGGACTGGGGGAACTGGGGGAACTGGGGGGACTGGGGGGACTGGGGGGACTGGGGGGAACTGGGGGGGACTGGGGGGACTGGGGGGACTGGGGGGACTGGGGGGGACTGGGGGGACTGGGGGACTGGGGGGGACTGGGGGGGACTGGGGGGACTGGGGGGACTGGGGGACTGGAGGGAACTGGGAAGGACTGGGGGGGACTGGGGGGGACTGGGGGGACTGGGAGGGACTGGGGGGACTGGGGAGGGACTGGGGGGAACTGGGGGGAATGGGGGGGACTGGGGGAATGGGGGGGACTGGGGGGAACTGGGGGGACTGGGGGGAACTGGGATAAACTGGGATGGACTGGGAGGGGTGAGTGGCGGAGGACTGGGGGGGGATTGAGTTATACTGGGAGGGGCTGGGGGGGACTGGGACAAACTGGGAGGGAACTGGGGTGGACTGGGAGTAGACTGGGAGCGGGCCTGTGGGAGCACTGGGATGGACTGGGAGGGATCTGTTACTGGTCCATACTGGTCCATACTGGTTTCCAGCCCCCGCCGCCTTCCCGGCGCTGCCGTTCCTGCCCCAGCAGCCACCGGGGGGGCGCCTTCGGCCTGCACGGCCACTTCCCCCCGGCCCAGCCAGGTGAGGCCACGCCCACGGCACACCTGGACACGCCCCAAACACACCTGGACACGCCCCAAACACACCTGGGACACCCAGAACACACCTGAGACACGCCCAAAACCACCTGGGGACACCTGGGGCACAGCTGGACACACCTGGGGGGTTACAGGGACACACCTGGACACACCTGGGGACACCTGGGGGTTTACAGGGACACACCTGGGACACACCTGGGGACACCTGGGGGTTACACGGACACACCTGGGCACACCTGGACACACCTGGGGACACCTGGGGGGTTACGGGGACACACCTGGGGACACCTGGGGGTTACACGGACACACCTGGGCACACCTGGGGACACCTGGGGGTTACACGGACACACCTGGGCACACCTGGGGACACCTGGGGGTTACACGGACACACCTGGGCACACCTGGGGACACCTGGGGGTTACACGGACACACCTGGGCACACCTGGGGACACCTGGGGGTTACACGGACACACCTGGGGACACCTGGGGACACCTGGGGGTTACACGGACACACCTGGGCACACCTGGGCTCACCTGTTGCGGTGTCCCCGCCCCTCCCCCGCCCAGGGTTCCTCCCCCCCAGTTCGTCGCTGCCGCCTGCAGAAGCAGCTGGAACATGCCAACAGCCAATCAGGCTTCAGCGAGCCCGTGAGTGACAGGGCGAGGCCGAAAGGGGCGGGGCTAAAGGGGATGGGGAGGGGCCAATAGCCAATCAAGCTTCAGTGAGACCGTGATTGATGGGGAGGGCGGGGCTAAGGAGACAACAGCCAATCAGGTTTTTGCAGCCTCTGAAAGACGGGGGCGGGGGCTGAAATATGGGAGGGGCTAAGGAGCCAGCAGCGCCAATCAGGGTTCAGTGAGCCTCAGTGTGGGGGAGGGGCAGCAAAGGGGGTTGGGGGGAGGGGCTAAATGGGGTGGGGGAGGGGCAACGAGAACCGGGAGTGGGTTTTAATGGTGGGGGAGGGGCAGGGGGGAGGATCTCTCACCCCTCCCCTCCCCCACCACCCCGCCCCTCCCCCCCTCAGGCGCTGCACCCCGGCCCCGCCCTCCTGCCCAGCCCCCAACTGCCGGTGCCCATCCAGGGCAACCCCAAGGTCGGGGGGGGAGGGGCACGGGGGGAGGGGAAGGGTCGGGTGGGGGAGGTGACTGGGAAGGGTTGAGGGGGGGAGGGGTGGAACATTGGGTGGGGGAGGGGCAACATTGGGCGAGGCAGGATTTGGGGGAGGGACAGAATTCCGGGGGGGGAGGGGCAGAATTCCGGGGGGGGAGGGGCAGGTTTGAGGGGGGGAGGGGCAGGATTGGGAGAGGGGGGAGGGGCAGATTTGGGGCGTTTTCCCGCGTTGTTTTTTTTTTTTTTCAGAGGTGGGGGATGGGCACCCCCCGCGTGCCCCTCCCCCACCCCCTCCCTCACCCCTCCCCCCCCTCCCCTCCCCCAGCCGGCGCTGCCCTTCCCCGCCCCCCCCCCCGCGCCGCCTCCCCCGGGAGCTTCCCCCCCCACGGCGCCGCCCCCCCAGCCGCCGCCCCCCCCACGTGAGTGCCCCTCCCCCCGCCCTAAACCCCGCCCCCCAGCGAGTGCCCCTCCCCCACCCCTTTAAACCCCTCCCTCGCCATTTAATCCCTGCCCCCACCCATTTAAGGCCCTCCCTCACCCCTTAAGCCCCTCCCCTTCAAACCCCTCCCCCCACGAACTCTCTAAGCCCCTCCCCCACCCCGGCAGTGTTGGGGGCGGGGCCATGGCCGCCCCTCCCCCACCCTGACGGCCCCTCCCCCCCCAGGCCCGGCACGGCCCGTTCCTCCCCCACGGGCAGGGCCAGCGCTTCTACCACAAGTGATGACGTCAGCCACGGCCACGCCCCCGCCCGCGTGACGTCACGGACAAAGGGCGGATGACATCATTATGAGCGGGAGGGGTTTAAGCCGGAAATGGATGGTTTGTGTGGGGGAGGGGCAGGAAGTTGCTCCTCCCCCATTGAGAGAGAGCAATTACAGCTGTAATTAAATTAAGGCGTTAATTAAAGAATAAGCGGCTGAATTAATGAGCTAATAAACAGATTAGCGAGTTAACTAATGAGTTAATTAATGCTTTGAAGGGCAGATTAGGGATTAATGAATTAATGAGTTAATGAATTAGTGACTTGACTCCCCTGAGCTGACCCCAGCACTGGTCAGTGTCCTGAGCTGACCCCAGCACTGGTCAGTGTGTCCTGAGCTGACCCCAGCACTGGTCAGTGTCCTGAGCTGACCCCAGCACTGGTCACTCTGTCCTGAGCTGACCCCAGCACTGGTCACTCTGTCCTGAGCTGACCCCAGCACTGGTCACTGTGTCCTGAGCTGACCCCAGCACTGGTCACTCTGTCCTGAGCTGACCCCAGCACTGGTCAGTGTCCTGAGCTGACCCCAGCACTGGTCACTCTGTCCTGAGCTGACCCCAGCACTGGTCACTGTGTCCTGAGCTGACCCCAGCACTGGTCAGTGTGTCCTGAGCTGACCCCAGCACTGGTCACTGTGTCCTGAGCTGACCCCAGCACTGGTCAGTGTCCTGAGCTGACCCCAGCACTGGTCAGTGTCCTGAGCTGACCCCAGCACTGGTCACTGTGTCCTGAGCTGACCCCAGCACTGGTCACTGTGTCCTGAGCTGACCCCAGCACTGGTCACTGTGTCCTGAGCTGACCCCAGCACTGGTCAGTGTCCTGAGCTGACCCCAGCACTGGTCAGTGTCCTGAGCTGACCCCAGCACTGGTCACTGTGTCCTGAGCTGACCCCAGCACTGGTCACTGTGTCCTGAGCTGACCCCAGCACTGGTCAGTGTCCTGAGCTGACCCCAGCACTGGTCACTCTGTCCTGAGCTGACCCCAGCACTGGTCAGTGTCCTGAGCTGACCCCAGCACTGGTCAGTGTCCTGAGCTGACCCCAGCACTGGTCACTGTGTCCTGGGCTGACCCCAGCACTGGTCAGTGTGTCCTGAGCTGACCCCAGCACTGGTCAGTGTCCTGAGCTGACCCCAGCACTGGTCACTGTGTCCTGAGCTGACCCCAGCACTGGTCAGTGTGTCCTGAGCTGACCCCAGCACTGGTTCACTCTGTCCTGAGCTGACCCCAGCACTGGTCAGTGTCCTGAGCTGACCCCAGCACTGGTCACTCTGTCCTGAGCTGACCCCAGCACTGGTCACTCTGTCCTGAGCTGACCCCAGCACTGGTCACTGTGTCCTGAGCTGACCCCAGCACTGGTCACTCTGTCCTGAGCTGACCCCAGCACTGGTCACTCTGTCCTGAGCTGACCCCAGCACTGGTCAGTGTCCTGAGCTGACCCCAGCACTGGTCACTCTGTCCTGAGCTGACCCCAGCACTGGTCACTGTGTCCTGGGCTGACCCCAGCACTGGTCAGTGTGTCCTGAGCTGACCCCAGCACTGGTCAGTGTCCTGAGCTGACCCCAGCACTGGTCACTCTGTCCTGAGCTGACCCCAGCACTGGTCAGTGTCCTGAGCTGACCCCAGCACTGGTCACTCTGTCCTGAGCTGACCCCAGCACTGGTCACTGTGTCCTGAGCTGACCCCAGCACTGGTCAGTGTGTCCTGAGCTGACCCCAGCACTGGTCACTGTGTCCTGAGCTGACCCCAGCGCTGGTCACTCCCTTACACTGACCACACCATTGGTCACTGTGGCCCCTCCCCCGATGACGTCACCCCTCCCCTCCCCCCCGATCATCCCGGTTAATTAATTAATGGACTCGCCCCTGATTTATTTATTATTTATTTATTTTATTTCCGGTCCGGCCCCAGCAGGGGGGTGGGGGAGGGGCGGGGGGAGGGGCCATGAGGGGGCGGGGCCTGGGGCCGCCCCTCCCCCTCCTCAGCGGGGCCGCCCCTCCCCCACCGCGGGGGGGTTTATTAAAGGGGGGAGGGGATTTGGGGGGGGAGGGGGAGGGGTTAGGGCCCCTCCCCCCCTTTTAGAGAGCACAAGCCCCTCCCCCACCGCTCGGGGTGGCCCGGCCCCCTCCGCGCCCCTCCCCCACCGCCCCGCCCCTCCCCTCCGGCTGCAGGTGGGCGGGGCCCGGCCCGACCCCGACGGCGCCGGCCTGTGGGAGAGAGGGGGAGGGGCTGGGACCGGAAACCGGATCCCAAATCCCGGAATGGGGACACCCAAATCCCGGAATGGGGACACCCCAAATCCCGGAACGGGGACACCCCAAATCCCGGAATGGGGACACCCCAAATCCCGGAACGGGGACACCCCAAATCCCGGAATGGGGACACCCAAATCCCGGAATGGGGACACCCAAATCCCGAACGGGGACACCCCAAATCCCGAACGGGGACACCCCAAATCCCGGAATGGGGACACCCCAAATCCCGGAACGGGGACACCCAAATCCCGGAACGGGGACACCCAAATCCCGGAATGGGGACACCCCAAATCCCGGAACGGGGACACCCCAAATCCCGAACGGGGACACCCCAAATCCCGGAATGGGGACACCCAAATCCCGGAACGGGGACACCCCAAATCCCGAACGGGGACACCCAAATCCCGGAACGGGGACACCCAAATCCCGGAACGGGGACACCCAAATCCCGGAACGGGGACACCCCAAATCCCGAACGGGGACACCCAAATTCCGGAACGGGGACACCCAAATCCCGGAACGGGGACACCCAAATCCCGGAACGGGGACACCCAAATCCCGGAACGGGGACACCCCAAATCCCGGAACGGGGACACCCAAATCCCGGAATGGGGACACCCAAATCCCGGAACGGGGACACCCAAATCCCGAACGGGGACACCCAAATCCCGGAATGGGGACACCCCAAATCCCGAACGGGGACACCCAAAATCCCGGAACGGGGACACCCAAATCCTGGAATGGGGACACCCCAAATCCCGGAACGGGGACAACCCAAATCCCGGAACGGGGACACCCAAATCCCGGAATGGGGACACCCAAATCCCGGAATGGGGACACCCAAATCCCGGAATGGGGACACCCCAAATCCCGGAACGGGGACAACCCAAATCCCGGAACGGGGACACCCCAAATCCCACAGGGCCTCCAGACCCAAACCGGGAACGCTCAGTGGGCCCCGCCCTCCCCTGGTTTTGGCTCCGCCCACCCACCTTATTTAGTCCTGGCCACGCCCCTTTTCCCATATGTGGAGTTGCCCCACGCACCTGTCCTTTTCGACCCCACCAGGCTCCGCCCACCCATCCAATGTGGTCACGCCCATTCTCACCACGCCCATCCTACCAGCCCCCGCCCACCCCCTTGCTCTATTTGGCCCCGCCCATTCTGGCCCCGCCCACCCACCTGCCCTATTTGGCCATGGCTTTGATGGCGACAGCGGCTTCCTCGGTCATGGCCGACAGCACCGTGATCTGCGAGAGCGGGTAAAACCAGTTCAAACCAGTTCGGACCAGTGTCAACCAGGGCTCCCAGTTCACCTCCAGTCCTTCCCAGTCCCTCCCAGTGCCCCCCAGTCCCCCCAGTCCCTCCCAGTCCCTCCCAGTCCCCCCCAGTCCCCCCCAGCCCCTCCCAGTCCATCCCAGTCCGTCCCAGTCCCTCCCAGTCTGTCCCAGTCCCCTCCCAGTCCCTTCCCAGTCCCCCCCAGTCCCCTCCCAGTCCATCCCAGTCCCTCCCAGTCCGTCCCAGTCCCCCCAGTACCAGGATCTCCTCCCCGCAGTCGTATTTCTGCTCGATCTCCCGGCCCAGCTCCCCCTCGGGCAGCCTCAGGTCCTCCCGCACCTCCCCGCTGTCCTGGAGCAGCGACAGGTACCCGTCCTGGATCCCGATGAGCTGCGGGGAGACACAGGTGTGCACAGGTGTGCACAGGTGAGACACAGGTGAGAACAGGTGAGACACAGGTGAGACACAGGTGAGACACAGGTGAGACACAGGTGAGACACAGGTGAGACACAGGTGAGAACAGGTGAGACACAGGTGAGAACAGGTGAGACACAGGTGAGACACAGGTGAGACACAGGTGAGACACAGGTGTGCACAGGTGAGACACAGGTGAGACACAGGTGAGACACAGGTGAGACACAGGTGTGCACAGGGGAGACACAGGTGTGCACAGGGGAGACACAGGTGAGACACAGGTGAGACACAGGTGAGACACAGGTGTGCACAGGGGAGACACAGGTGTGCACAGGGGAGACACAGGTGAGACACAGGTGAGACACGGGTGCACAGGTGAGACACAGGTGTGCACAGGGGAGACACAGGTGAGACACAGGTGTGCACAGGTTTGCACAGGTGAGACACAGGTGTGCACAGGTGAGACACAGGTGAGACACAGGTGTGCACAGGGGAGACACAGGTGTGCACAGGGGAGACACAGGTGAGACACAGGTGTGCACAGGGGAGACACAGGTGTGCACAGGTGAGACACAGGTGAGACACAGGTGTGCACAGGGGAGACACAGGTGTGCACAGGGGAGACACAGGTGTGCACAGGGGAGACACAGGTGAGACACAGGTGAGACACAGGGGTGCACAGGTGAGACACAGGTGTGCACAGGGGAGACACAGGTGTGCACAGGTGAGACACAGGTGAGACACAGGTGTGCACAGGGGAGACACAGGTGTGCACAGGGGAGACACAGGTGAGACAGGTGTGCACAGGTGAGACCCTCACAGGTAACCCATAACACACACGGGTACCCGTCCTGGATCCCGATGAGCTACAGGGAAGACACAGGTGAGACACAGGTATACACAGGTGAGATACAGGTGAAACACAGGCGTGCACAGGTGAGACAGGTAACACACGCAGGTACCCGTCCTACATCCCCATCAGCGACAGGTGAGATAAACAAGGACAAGCGTGTTACCTGTCCCCAGGTGTGGCACAGGTGTGTGGCAGGTGTGTTACCTGTCCCCAGGTGTGGCACAGATGTGTATAGTGGACAGTGGAACCTGTCCCAGGTCTGTTTCCTGTCCCCAGGTGTGTCCAGGTGTGTCCCAGGTGTCCCCAGGTGTGTCCCAGGTGTCCCCAGGTGTGCCCAGGTGTCCCCAGGTGTGCCCAGGTGTGTCCCAGGTGTGTCCAGGTGTCCCCAGGTGTGTCCAGGTGTCCCCAGGTGTGCCCAGGTGTGTCCCAGGTGTGCCCAGGTGTCCCCAGGTGTGTCCCAGGTGTGTCCAGGTGTCCCCAGGTGTGTCCCAGGTGTCCCCAGGTGTGTCCAGGTGTCCCCAGGTGTGCCCAGGTGTGTCCCAGGTGTGTCCAGGTGTCCCCAGGTGTGCCCAGGTGTGCCCAGGTGTGTCCAGGTGTGTCCCAGGTGTGTCCAGGTGTGTCCCAGGTGTGTCCCAGGTGTGCCCAGGTGTGTCCAGGTGTGTCCCAGGTGTGTCCAGGTGTGCCCAGGTGTGTCCCAGGTGTGTCCCAGGTGCGTTACCTGTCCCAGGTGAGCTCACCTGGAAGTCGTTCCGTTTGATGTTGGGCACGTCCATGTTGTGGGTGGACGGACAGATGTCCTCGTACTTCTTGCCCGTGAAGATGTCGATGCCCACCAGGTGCACCTGGGGGGGCGCGGGGGCGGGGTCACAGCCGGGCTGGGGGCGGGGTCACAGCCGGGCTGGGGGCGGGGTCACAGCCGGGCTGGGGGCGGGGTCACAGCCAGGCTGGGAGCGCTGGGGGCGGGGTCACATCCATACTGGGCACACTGGGGGGAGGAGCCTGGGCCAGTTTAGGGATCCAGGGGGAATTTTTGGGAATTCCGATGGAATTTCGGGGGGAGGGGGGGGGGGTGTGTTCCGGTGGGAATTCTGGGATTCGGGGGGGGGGTTCTGGGATTCAGACCCGGATTTCTGGGATCCCACCAGGATTTGGGACACCTCGGCATTCCCAAATTCCCAGTTTTTAGGGCGTCTGAAGCTCGATTTTTTTAAGGGATCAAAGCCCAGGAATTTCTCGGGGGCTAACTCAGCTCGGGATTGTCACATTTTCATGGGAATTCCGAGCTTCCCGCCAGGAATTCTGGGACTCCCCTCGGGATTTCGGCTGCCGCGACATTCCCAAATTCCCAATTTTCGGGGCTAACTCGGGTTGGGAGTTTGGGATTTTCACGGGAATTTCGGGATTCAGACCCGGATTTTGGGGACGCCACCAGGATTTGGGACACCTTGACATCCCCAAATTCCCAATTTCGGAGCGTTTCCCGTGGGATCAGAGCCCAGGAAAAGCTCCACGAGAGACTCACACCGCTCGGCCCTAACTGGGGTTGGGACTCTCGCTTTTCCGCGGCGATTCGGCCCAAAATTCCCGTTTTTTTTTCCCCCCCTCCGGGAATTCCCAAGCCCTGCCGCGCTTTTCCCGCACCTTGGCGTGGCCGTGCTTGCCGGTTTTGGAGGTGCTCATCTCCACGATCTTGCAGGGGCGGCCCTTGAGCACCACGAAGCCGTTCTTGCGCAGCGCCGAGCACTGCATGGGGAACGTGGCCGAGGCGCCCGCGTCGCCCGTCTCGAAGTCCAGGTCGTCGGCCATCGCCTCTCTGAGGGCAGGAGGGCGGAATTCCCGGAAAAATACAACAAAATCACGGGATCGGCGGGGTGGGAAGAGGAGGTTGAAAGGGGTGGGGAAGAGCAGGAGGAATTTGGGGGGTGGGGGGGAGAAAATCGAAAAAAGGGAAGGTGAAGGCGGCGGAGAGTCGAAAAATTGGGTGAGAAAATCAAAATTTGGGGGGTTCAAGGGTGAGGGAACTCGAAATTTGGAGGGGGAGGGGAAGGAAAAAGCATCCGGAAAAGTTGGGGGGTGGAGAAGTTCGGGAGAGCCAAGAGTTGGGGGTGAAGGGGATGGTGAGAACGGGCACTGGAGACCCCCAAAAATGGGGTGAAAACCCCAAAATTCGGGGGTTGGGGGGGTGTGAAATCGCAGATTTGGGTGGTCAGGGAGAAACAAGAACAACAAAAGAATTTGGGGGGAAAAGGGGTAAAGCAGGAAAAAAACGGGATTTGAAGGAGAGGGAGAGACTCCAAAAATCTGGGGGGTGAGAACCCCAAAAATCGGGTGAAGAAACCCCAAAATTTGGGGGGGTCAAAGGGTGGGAAACTCCGAATGGAGGAGGAAGGAAAAAGGTCCCGAAAAATTTGGGGGTTGGGGGGAAGGTAAAAACTGGGGGGAGGGGGTGGTGAAAAAACGGGATTTGAGAGGGGTGGGGAGACCCAAAACCGGGGTGAAAACGCCAAACTTTGGGGCTTGAGGGGGTGGGAAATCCCAAATTGGGGGGTCAGGGGTAGCAGGAGAAATTCGGGGGTCAGGGGAGGTCGGGGAACCCAAAATTTGGGGGGAAAGGGGGAAGGGGATGGTGAAAAAACGGGATTTGAAGGGGGTGGAGAGGCCAAAATTAGGTGAAAATGCCAAAATTTGGGGGTCAGAGGGTGGGGAACCCCAATAATTTGGGGGGGTCCGAGGACGAGGAAGTTAAAATTTGGATGGTCAGGGAGAACCCCCAAAAATCTGGGGGGCGGGGAAGGTCGGGAGACCCCAAAAATTTGGGGTGAAAGGGGAGGGAGAAGCCCAAAAAAAGGGGTGGGGAACCCCAAAAATGGGGCTGGGGACCCCAAAAATGGGGCTGGGGACCCCAAAAATGAGGTGGGGACCTCAAAAATGGGGCTGGGGACCCCAAAAATGGGGCTGGGGACCTCAAAAATGGGGCTGGGGACCCCAAAAATTATTTGGGGGGGTCAAAAAAGGAGTTTTGGGGTGTCCCAGGAGGATTTTGGGGGTCCCAGAGGGGCTTTGGGGGGTCCAGGGGGGTTTTGGGGGTCCCAGGTTGGGATTTTGGGGGGCGCCAGGAGGGTTTGAGGTGTCCCCAGAGGGGTTTTGGGGGGTCCTGGGGGGTTTTGGGGGGTCCAGGGGGGTTTTGGGGTGTTTAGGGAGGTTTTGGGGGTCCCAGGTTGGGATTCTGGGGGGCTCCAGGAGGGTTTGGGGTGTCCCAGAGGAGTTTTGGGGGTCCCTGAGGGGTTTTTGGGGATCCTGGAGGGTTTTGGGGTGTCCAGGGGGGTTTTGGGGGTCCCTGAGGGGGAGAAATATGGGTTTTGGGGTTTTTTGGTGGGGGGAGAACCCCCCAGATTTTACACGGGGATGGGGAATCCCTCCCTGAGCCGAGCCCCCCCAAACTCCTTATATGGACCTGGGGGGTTCCCAAATTCCTTATATGGGGTTGGGGGGGTTCCCCATTTCCTTATATGGAATGGGGGGATCCTCAATTCTTTAATGGGGGGGTCCCCCAATTCCTTATATGGAGTTTTGAGGGTCCCCCAATTTCCTTATATGGGGTGAAAGAGGAGGATCCCCGAATTCCTTATATGGGGAAGGGTCCACCCAACTTCCTTATATGGGGTCGGGGGTCCCCAATTCCTTATTTTGGGGGGGATCCCCCACTTCCTTATATGGTGTGAAAGGGGAGGGGTCCCCCCAATTCCTTAACTGGGGGGGTTCCCCCATTCCCTATATGGAATTTCCTTAGGGGGGGTCCCCAATTCCTTACGGGGGGTGTCCCCCGATTCCTCAGATGGGCTGAGGGGGGAGGGGCGGGGGTCCCCAAATTCTTAATCTGGAGTTTTTAAGAACCTCGAATTTTTTTATATGGACGAATTTCCCCAAATTCCTGCGGGGAGTTTTAAGGTCCCCAAATCTCCCCAGTGACCTGAGGGGGGGGGGTTTCCCCAATATTTTATTTTTGGGGGGTTTTTCTCTCTCCCGCCGCCGCCACGCGCTCCGCAGGCGGGGCCGGAGGGGGGGGGGGGAGGGGGGAGCGGCCTAGGCCCCAAACCTGAGGGGGGGGAAGAAACCAAACCCCACGAAAACCCTCCTGGGCGGCCATTTCCCCTTCCCCCTTCCCTTCCGCACGGCCTGGGCCGCGCTCCTCTCCCGTTTTCCCGGTTCAGGGCTCCGAACTCACCCCCGAGCCCGCGAGCCCCGAAGCCCGAACCGCCGCCGCGCTGGAGCTGCTGTGACACCCCCCCCCGCGCTCACCGCGCATGCGCGCCCGCCCCGCGCCGGCGGGGGGAGCGGCACTGCGCGTGCGCACAAACCGCGGGCGGGGGTGGTGAGGGGAAGGGCGCATGCGCAAAGCGCGGGGGAGAGGGTGGGGCTGGGCGGCAGCGAGATATGCGCATGCGCAATGGCAGGAGGGGTGGATAGCGGTGAGGTCTGCGCATGCGCGCCGCGCCGCCTCCCACCCCTGCTCTCCACCCCGCGTGTTCTCGCGAGGCTTGTTGCGCATCGTATCCGCTGTGGTCTCGCGAGAGTTGTTGTTCACCCCCGGCCGGGCGACTCCGCGACGCGTATTCTCGCGAGAGTCGCCGCGCTTCATCTTCGCGGCACATCGCATATTCGCTGTGGTCTCGCGAGAGTTCTTTTTCGGGTTCTAACGCGGCGGGTTGTCCTCGCGAGATTTAGCGGAGGGGGCGCAGCTTTGCCGGCGGGGTATCGCGAGATTTGGAGCACGCGGAGTGGGGCCCGACCTCACTCTCCTCCAGCCGGTTTTGAGGGGGGGCGCTGTTGCCGTGGCAACGACTCATTATGCAAATGAGCTTAATGACGCTAAACGCCTCATGCATAGCGGCCGGGATTTATGCAAATTTATGCAAACGAACCGCCGGGAAGTTTCATTGCCGCGCCTGCGCTCACGTGGCGCCCCGCGTTCTCCACACGAGGCTCTCGACCAATCAGAGGCGGCGCTGGCGCGGATCCACCAATGGGGTGAGTGGAGGGCGTGGCCTGCCCGGAGGCGCGTGGCCTCTTCTTAAAGGGGCGGGAGCAGAGGTTAAAATTTTGGGGTTAAATCCCCCGATTTTGGGTTAAACATCCCAATTTTGGATTAAAACGCCCAATTTTTGGTCAAATTCTTCAATTTTGGGATTAAATCCCAACTTTTGGGGTTAAATCTCCCAATTTTTGAGGTTAAACTCACCAATTTTGGGTCAAAATCCTCAATTTTCGGGGTTAAATTCTTCAATTTTTGGGGTTAAATTCTCCCATTTTGGGGTTAAACTCTCCAATTTTGGGGTAAAATCCCCAATTTTTGGAACTGCTCAAAATTCTGGGGAAATTTCCCCCTTTTTTTCCTCCTCCACCCCAAAAAATCGCCCAAATTTCGACACTTTGTCCTCACGTTTATTTACAACCGCCCCCAAAATCCCGAAATCCTCCCCCCTTAAAACAATGAAGGGGGAAAAAAACACCCCAAAAAACCCCCAAAAAACTCCCAAAAAACCCCCAACCCCCCCCAAAAGAAAACAAACCAACCAACCCAAACAAATCAAAAATAAACCAAAATAAATCAAAAATAAACCAAAATAAATAAAAAAAATTCAAAATAAATCCAAATTTAAAGAGTTTTTAAAAATCAAAATAAATACAAATAAATCAAAAAAAATTGAAAACAAATCAAAATAAATCCAAATAAATTAAAAATAAGCTTAAAAAATCAAAATAAACCAAAATAAACCAAAAATAGATAAAAATAAATCCAAAAAAATCAAAATAATTCAAAATAAATCAAAATAAACCAAAAATAAATCAAAATAAACCCAAAATAAATTAAAATAAATCCAAAAACCTTCAAAATAAATCAAAATAAACCCAAAGTGAATCAAAATAAATACAAAAAAATTCAAAATAAATCAAAAATAAATCAAAATAAATCAGAAAAAGTCACAATAAATCAAAATAAATAAAAAATAAATCAAAATAAATAAGAAAAAGTCAAAATAAATCAAAAATAAAATAAATCAAAAATAAATCAAAAATAAATCAAAATAAATCAAAAATAAATCCAAATTAATCAAAACAGTCAAAATAAATCAAAATAAATCGAAAATAAATCAAAATAAATCAGAAAAAGTCAAAATAAATCAAAATAAATCGAAAATAAATCAAAATAAATCAAAAATAAATCAAAATAAATCAGAAAAAGTCAAAACAAATCAAAATAAATCGGAAATAAATCAAAATAAATCAAAAATAAATCAAAATAAATCAGAAAAAGTCAAAACAAATCAAAATAAATCGGAAATAAATCAAAAATAAATCGAAAAAAGTCAAAATAAATCAAAATAAATCAAAATAAATCGAAATAAATCAAAATAAATCAAAATAAATCAAACCTAGACAACCAAAAAAAAACCCCCAAAAAATTAAAAAATGCAACTGCCCCGCCCGCCGCCCCGTTGCGGCCCCCCCGGCCTCAGGTCTCCTCGCAGGTGGCCAGGCACTGCAGCTCCGTGTCCTTCTCGGGGGGCCCGAGCAGCCCCGGCGGGGGCGGCCGGGGGGGGTCCCCCCCCGGCGGGAAGGGGCGGCCCCGCGTCTCGGGGAGCAGCAGGAACGTGAAGAGGGCGAAGCCCCCCAGGAGCCCCCCGAAAAGGAGGAACACCAGGGGGCCCAGGGCGTCCTGGCGACGGAGGAAAACGGGGAGGGGGGGAGGGGGGAAAGAAAAAAAACCGCACCAAAAAATGGGAATTTTTGGGGGGCGGGGGGGGGAAAAATGTCCCAAAATCTCCCCGAAAATCTCCTCGTGATCCTCAAAAATCGTCCCCCAAATCACCAAAAGCGCCCACCAAAGCCCCGCCCGCCTCCGAAAAATTCCCAGATTTTCCCCGAATTTGCCCGAAATCTTTGGGATTTACCTGCGGGGTGGGAAATGCCATGGCCACGCCCAAACCCGCCCCAAAAAATCCTCCTTAAATCCCGAAGAGCGCCCCTTTAAAGCCCCCAAATCCCCTGGAGATCCCCCCCCCCCCAAATTTCCCGGAATTCCCAAAAATCCCCAGTTTTTCCCCAAATTTTCCCAAAATTCCTTCCCCAGGTGTCGGGGAAGGCACCCAAAGCATCCCCGAAATCCCCTTGAAATCCCCCCCAAAATTCCCAAAAAATCCCCAAATCCACCCCCATTCCCCCGAATTCCCGGGATTTACCTGCAGGGTGAGAAATTCCCAGGCCACACCCAAACCATCCCCCAAAAACCCTCCTGAAATCCCCCGCCCCCCCAAAACCCCCCCAAAAAATCCCCCCGAATTCCCAAATTTTCCCGAAATCCCCCCCCAAACTCTGCCGTAATCCCCCCACCCAAGATCTCTCCAAATCCCCCCAAACCGCCCGTGAAACCCCCTAAACCCCCGCAGAACTTCACCCAAAATTCCCCCCCCAAAAATCCCCGATTTTTTCAATTTTTTTTTTTTTTTCCCCCAAAATCCCCCGAATTCCCCCCAAAAATGCCCCGAATTCCCGGGAATTCACCTGCAGGGGCGGGAAGGCCATGGCCACGGCCGTGTTGCTGGCCCAGTTGACCAGCCCGGCCAAGGCGAGCGCGGCGCCGCGGGGTCCGGGCGGGAAGAGCTCGGCGCCGACGAACCAGGGCAGGGGGCCCGGCCCCACGGCGAAGAACCCCACGAAGGCCAGGGCGGAGCCCAAGGCCACGGCGCCCCACGCCGCGCCCCCCAGCTGCGCGGGGGCCCCACAGGTGCCGTTACGGGGGAACGGAAACGGGGGACGCGGGGAGGATTGGGACTGCGGGGCTTGGGGGGTTTGGGGATTTTGGGGGATTTTTTGGGGATTTTTTGGGGATTTTTGGGGATTTTTGGGGGATTTTTGGGGGATTTTTTGGGGATTTTTGGGGGATTTTTTGGGGATTTTTTGGGGATTTTTGGGGATTTTTTGGGATTTTTTGGGGATTTTTTGGGGATTTTTTGGTGATTTTTGGTGATTTTTGGGGGGTTTCTTTGGTGATTTTTTTTGATGATTTTGAGGTGATTTTTTGGGGATTTTTGGGGATTTTTGGGGATTTTTTGGGAATTTTTGGGGATTTTTGGGGATTTTTTGGGATTTTTTTTGGTGATTTTGGGGGGATTTTTTGGGGATTTTTTGGGGATTTTTTTTTTGTGATTTTGGGGGGATTTTTTGGGGATTTTTTTGGGATTTTTTTGGTGATTTTGGGGGGATTTTTTGGGGGATTTTTGGGGGATGTTTTTTAGTGATTTTTTGGATGATTTTGGGGGCGGCAATTGGAGAAATGTGGGGGGTTTTGGAGCAGAAATGGGAGAAATTCGGGGGATTTGGGGGCGGAATTTGGGGGATTGTTTGGGGGAGGATTTGGGGGGCTCCGACTTTTGGGGATCCCCCAATGACCCCGGGCAGGGGGCCCGGCCCCACGGCGCCCCACGCCGCGCCCCCCAGCTGCGCGGGGCCCCACAGGTGCCGTTACGGGGGAACGGAAACGGGGGACGCGGGGAGGATTGGGACTGCGGGCCTTGGGGGGTTTGGGGATTTTGGGGGATTTTTTGGGGATTTTTGGGGGATGTTTTTTAGTAATTTTTTGGATGATTTTGGGGGCGGCAATTGGAGAAATGTGGGGGGTTTTGGAGCAGAAATGGGAGAAATTCGGGGGATTTGGGGGCGGAATTTGGGGGATTGTTTGGGGGAGGATTTGGGGGGCTCCGACTTTTGGGGATCCCCCAATGACCCCGGGCAGGGGGCCCGGCCCCACGGCGCCCCACGCCGCGCCCCCCAGCTGCGCGGGGGCCCCACAGGTTCCGTTACGGGGGAACGGAAACGGGGGACGCGGGGAGGATTGGGACTGCGGGGGTTGGGGGGTTTGGGGATTTTGGGGGATTTTTGGGGATTTTTTGGGGATTTTTGGGATTTTTTGGGGATTTTGGGGGAATTTTTGGGAAGTTTTTGGGGATTTTTTGGGGATTTTTTGGGGATTTTTGGGGATTTTTGGGGATTTTTGGGATTTTTTGGGGATTTTGGGGGAATTTTTGGGAAGTTTTTGGGGATTTTTTGGGGATTTTTTGGGGATTTTTGGGGATTTTTGGGGATTTTTGGGATTTTTTGGGGATTTTGGGGGAATTTTTGGGAAGTTTTTGGGGATTTTTTGGGGATTTTTTGGGGATTTTTTGGGGATTTTTTTGGGATTTTTTTGGTGATTTTGGGGGGATTTTTTGGGATTTTTTTGGGATTTTTTTGGTGATTTTGGGGGGATTTTTTGGGGGATTTTTGGGGGATATTTTTTAGTGATTTTTTGGATGATTTTGGGGGCGGCAATTGGAGAAATGTGGGGGGTTTTGGAGCAGAAATGGGAGAAATTCGGGGGATTTGGGGGCGGAATTTGGGGGATTGTTTGGGGGAGGATTTGGGGGGCTCCGACTTTTGGGGATCCCCCAATGACCCCGGGCAGGGGGCCCGGCCCCACGGCGCCCCACGCCGCGCCCCCCAGCTGCGCGGGGCCCCACAGGTGCCGTTACGGGGGAACGGAAACGGGGGACGCGGGGAGGATTGGGACTGCGGGGCTTGGGGGGTTTGGGGATTTTTTGGGGAGTTTTTGGGGATTTTTTGGGGATTTTTGGGGATTTTTTGGGGGATTTTGGGGGGATTTTTGGGGGATTTTTTGGGGATTTTTTGGGGATTTTTTGGGATTTTTGGGGGATTTTTGGGGGATTTTTTGGGGATTTTTTGGGATTTTTTGGGGATTTTTGGGGGATTTTTTGGGGATTTTTTGGGGATTTTTTGGGATTTTTGGGGGATTTTTGGGGGATTTTTTGGGGATTTTTTGGGATTTTTTGGGGATTTTTGGGGATTTTTTGGGATTTTTGGCAGATTTTTGGGAATTTTTGGGGGGTTTCTTTGGTGATTTTTTTTGATGATTTTGAGGTGATTTTTTGGGGATTTTTGGGGATGATTGGGGATTTTTGGGGGGATTTTTTGGGGGGGATATTTTGGCGATTATGGGGGGATTTTGGGGGGATTTTTTGGGAATTTTTTGGTGATTTTTTGGGGTTTTGGGGGGGGTTGCAGGGCATTTTAGGCATTTTTTGGGATTTTTGGGGGGATTTTTGGGGGATTTTTGGGGATTTTTTTGTGATTTTGGGGGGATTTTTTGGTGATTTTTGGGGATTTTGGGGGGTTTTTTATGGTGATTTTTTGGTGATTTTGGGGGGATTTTTGGGGGATTTTTTGGGTTTTTTGGGGGATTTTTTGGGGGATTTTTTTGGGATTTTTTTGGGGGTGGAAATGAAGGAAATTTGAGGTTTGGGGTGAGAAATGGGGGAAATTTGTGGATTTTGGGGGGGTTTTGACGAGGAGAAAAGGGAAATTTGGGGTTTTAGGCGGGAAATGGGGAAGAATTGGCGTTTTTTGGGTGGGAAATGTGGAAACTTCGGTTGGCTTTGGAGCAGAAATGGCAGAAATTTGGGGTTTTTTTGAGGGAAATTTGGGAGTTTTTTGGGGGAAGAAACGGGGAAGATTTGGGGGGGTTTGGAGGAGAAATTTGGGAGGTTTTGGGTGGGAAATGGCGGAAATTTGGCACTTGGGGGTTTTTTGGGGGTGTTCAAGGTCAGGATTTTTGGGGTGTCCAGGTGACTTTTGGGGTGTCCAAGTGAATTTTTGGGGTCCAGGGTTGTATCCAGGTGAGCTTTGGGCTGCCCAGGTGAGTTTCGGGGTCCCACCGCTCACCTTGAGGGCCAGGCCGAGGGTCCCGGCACATCCCATCATGCCCAGCAGCCCCACAAGCTGCAGGAGGCGGCGCCCGGCCCGCTCCACCAGCACCACCTAAAGGGGCGGGGCTTAGTCACGGACACGCCCTCGAGGGACACACCCCAGGAGGACACACCCCCAAGGAGGACACGCCCACCGGTGAGATGCCCAACCACAAACCCAAATGAGACCACGCCCACTGGTGACACCCCCCCAACCCCAAATGGGACCACACCCAAAATCAGTCCATGCCCACCAAGGCCAAACCCGCCATGTCACCACGCCCCAGTTTAGGGTCACGCCCACCTTGAGACCCCACCCACCGGGACCACGCCCGCCATAAACTTCACCCCCTCCAGACCACGCCAGCCGGAGCTACACCTCCCCCATCCCCAGGTGTGCCCAGTGGGCGTGGCCGGGGGCGTGGCTCACCGACAGGGCAGTGGCGGCCACGTTGACCACGCCCGTGCCGATGGTGCCGACGGCCGGGTCCTGAAGCCCCGCCCCCTCAAAGATGGACGTGGAGTAGTAGAAGATCTGGGATGAAAAGGGGCGTGGTCAGGAGCTGGACACACCCCCTCAGGCCACGCCCCCGCTGGTCACACCTCCAAGCAGCCCCGCTGCGAAGCTCCTCCAATCCCATTGGTCAGTCTCTGGCCATGCCCAAAGAATGCCTCTCCATTAGGCCCCATAAAACCACGCCCCTTCCACCACAAACCACGCCTCTTTCCCGCCATGCCCCGCCCCTTTTTCAGCATTTCCCGCCCAGATTTTGGGTTGGTTTTTCCTATTTTAACCAATTTAACTCCAAAATTTCCACGCCTGGTCTGACGTTCACTACCACGCCCATTTCCCTTAGACCCCGCCCCTCCCTGCCCAAACCACGCCCCTCTTCCTCCATGTCGCGCCCATTTTCCCCATTTTTGGTTTGTTTTTTTCCCATTTTCCGGTTGTTTTTCCCCATTTTTACCGCGTTTATCCCCGAGAGCTGCTGTGCCAGCTGCAGCCCCAGGGTGACGACCAGCGGCTGCCGGTACCGGCGGCTCCGCAGCAGCTCCAGCAGCCCCACCCTGGGGGCGGGGCCTCGGCCGAGCTCCGCCTCCAGCGCCGCCAGCCCCGCCTCCGCCGCCGGCCCGGCCAATCGGGACAAGCCTGAGGGGGGTGAGAGTGGAGGAAGATGAAGGTGAGGAGGAGGAGGCGGAAGGGCAGGAGGAGGAGGAGGAGGACGAAGGAGAGGAGGAGGAAGATGAAGGCGGGGAGGAAAAGCAGAGGCTGAGGAAGAGGAGGAGGAAGATCTGGGCCAGAGGAAGAGGAGGAGGAATCAATGGGGGCGAGGAAGATTAAGAGGAGGAGGGTGGAGGGGATGGAGGAAGAGGAGGAAGAAAGGGGGGGGGTGAGGAAGAGGAGGAGGAACATTTCGGGCAGAGGAAGAGGAGGACGAAGGAGAGGAGGAAGAAGATCAAGGAGAGGAGGAGGAGGATGAAGGGGATGGAAGGGAAGGAGGAAGACGACGGTGAGGGGAGGAAGAGCAGCAACTGAGGAAGAGGAGGAGGAAGATTTGGGACGGAAGGAGAGGAGGACGAAGGAGAGGAGGAGGAGGGAAGGCCGGAGGAAGAGAAGGACGAAGGAGAGGACGACGAAGGCGAGGAGGAAGAGGATGAAGGGGAGGAAGATCAAGGGGGCCGGAGGAAAACCCAGGCCGGAGGAAGAGGAGGACGAACACGACGGATTCAGAACCCCCCAGGCCCCCCGAGGAAGACCCCGGGGACGCTCCCCGCGAGGCCGAAGGCTCCGCCCTCACCTGTCCGCGCGCGGCCGCGCTGCCCCCGCGCCAGCAGGAAGCGCGGGCTCTCCGGGCACAGCGGCAGCAGCAGCAGCTGCAGCGCCGCCGGCAGGAGCCCCGCCCCGAACAGCGCCGGCCACGCCCCCGCCGTCCCCAGCAGCGCCCGAAGGCCCAGGACCTGCGACGGGGGGCGAGAGGCCGCCGGATCGCGCGATGTGTCGCGATACGGCGCGGGGTTCGGGGTTAGAGTGTGAGGGGAGGTGCTCCTCGTGGAGCCACGCCCACTCTGCCCCACCTGTGACCGCGCCCGCTTAAGCCACGCCCCAAAAGAGTGTGAACTCCTCCCATTCCATGGTCACGCCTGTTTAAGCCACGTCCCTTTAACCACACCCCAATGGAACTTTAGCCCATCCCCATGACTCCGCCCCTTTAATCCCCGCCCTCAAGCCACCCCAACCGCTCATTAGCCACTCCCCTCCCATGACCACGCCCCTTTCAGCCACACCCCGACCCCACCCAACCCCTCCTTATCTCCTCCCGTGGCCACGCCCCTTTATATCCCAAATTTGGCAGCCCCGAATTCATCCCCAGATCCTCCCAGGACCCTCAAATCTCCCCCGAAACCCCTCCCCATCAGGCCACGCCCACCACCACCCCACCCACTCAAGCCACGCCCCTTCAAGCCCCACCCGACGATGCCCCCAGAACGAACCCACGTGGGAAGAGGGTTCGGCCGAAGACCACTCCCACCCAAACCACGCCCCCTTTCAAAGCCGTGCCCATCGCTAAGCCACGCCCACGGTCAGGCCACGCCCACCTGCGCCCCCAGGATGCCGAGGACGATCCCGAGCTGGTGGAGGGTCCCCAGCGCCCCCCGGAGCCGCAGCGGCGCCACCTCCCCCACGTAGAGCGGCACCAGCACCGACACCAGCCCTGCGGGGGGCGGGGTCAGCCGGGGACACGCCCCCACAGGGACAGCAGACACGCCCCACAATGACGGACACGCCCAACACAGTGACAGGACACTCCCCTTAAGGACTGGACATGCCCACCAGACAGGTCACGCCCCTCACAGTCGGGTCATGCCCCCAAGAAGACAAGACACGCCCCATCATTAAGCCTGGCCGCGCCCCCTCATTAGGCCAGGCCACGCCCCCCCAGGTGAGGGCAGTACCTGAGTAGGCGCCGACGATGAAGCGGCCGATGATGATGAGGATGTATGTGGGGCCCAGTTTGGCCCCGCCCATCAGGGCCCCGCCCACCACTGCCAGGCCGTTGGTGGCCAAAAGGGCGCCTTTCCTGGGGGGGAGAAGGGCGCGAAGGAGGCGTGGCCAAGGGTGGGGTGACCACACCCCCTCTGGGCTGGCTTCTGGTAAATAACTCAATAAAGCCCCGCCCCTTCTTTACCAGATCCCCTGACCCCTCCCCTCTAAGCCCCTCCTGCAGTCCCACCCCATTAAGCCCCGCCCTCAACACCTCTCAAGCCATGCCCACCCCACAACATAGAATTAAGTCCCGCCCCTTTCTTTCCTTTTTAACACTTCCCCACCCTCTTAAACTCCTCCCATACCGCCCCACCCATTTAAGCCCCGCCCTCTTTACCTGCCCTGCCCCTTTTAACCCTTCCCTCCCACTCCCCACCCATTTTAGCCACGCCCACTCCTCCGTGCCCCTTTCCTAACTTTTAACCCCTCCCATTAAAGCCACGCCCCTTTAAAGCCATGCCCCAACCCGTCCCAATCAAGCCCCACCCCCTTCCCCACCCAACCCTCTCCCCTCCCCTTTTAACCCTTCCCTGCCCACTCCCCACCCCTTTAATCCCCACCCACACCGCCCCCACCCACTTAAGCCCCGCCCCCTTTACCTGCCCAGCCTCTCGGCCAAGACCCCGCCCACCAGGGCCGTGCCCATCCCCCCCACGGAGAAGATGGCGACCGAGAGCGCCCAGAGCAGGGAGATGGTCTGGGGGGGGGGCGGCGACCCCCAGCGCCGCGCCCACGTCGCGTTGTACTCCCCTTCCAGGACCTGCGGGGGGCGCCCGTGGGTGGGGGGCGCCCGAATTTGGGGAGGGGGCACCCATGGTGGGGGGGGGAGCACCCAAGTTTGGGGAAGGGGCACCCAAATTTGGGGGGAGATTTGGGAGAAATTTTCGGATCCCCCCCAAAAAATCACCCAAGGGGTCTGGGGGCTCCCTCCTCTTTTTGGGGGGGGTGGTCCCTGGGGTCCCCCCCGTTAATTTTGGGGTCCCCCCGGTACCTTTTGGGGTCCCCCGGTGTCTTTGGGGTCCCCCCGTTAATTTTGGGGTCCCCCCGGTATTTTTAGGCTCCCCAGGGTTATTTTGGGGTCCCCCCGTTGTTTTTGGGGTCCCCCCGTTATATTTGGGGTCCCCCCGTTAGTTTTCGGGTCCCCCGGTGTCTTTGGGGTCCCCCCGGTATTTTGGGGTTCCCCCGGTATTTTTAGGCTCCCCAGGGTTATTTTGGGGTCCCCCCGTTATATTTGGGGTCCCCCCGTTGTTTTTGGGGTCCCCCCGTTATATTTGGGGTCCCCCCGTTAATTTTGGGGTCCCCCCGGTATTTTTGGGTCCCCCCGGTGTTTTTGGGGCCCCCCCCGGTGTTTTTGGGGTCCCCCCGGTGTTTTTGGGGCCCCCCCGTTGTTTTTGGGGTCCCCCCGGTGGTTTTGGGGTCCCCCCGTTATATTTGGGTCCCCCCGGTGTTTTTGGGGCCCCCCCGGTGTTTTTGGGGTCCCCCCCGGTGTTTTTGGGGCCCCCCCCGGTGTTTTTGGGGTCCCCCCGGTGGTTTTGGGGTGCCCCCGTTATATTTGGGGTCCCCTCGGTGTTTTTGGGTCCCCCCGGTGGTTTTGGGGTCCCCCCGTTATATTTGGGGTCCCCCCGGTGTTTTTGGGGTCCCCCCGGTGTTTTTGGGGTCCCCCCGTTATATTTGGGGTCCTCCCGGTATTTTTGGGTCCCCCCGGTGTTTTTGGGGCCCCCCCCGTTGTTTTTGGGGTCCCCCCGGTGTTTTTGGGGTCCCCCCCGTTATATTTGGGGTCCCCCCGTTGTTTTTGGGGTCCCCCCGGTACCTTTTGGGGCGCGTTGATGACGCCGATGTTGTAGCCGAAGCTGAAGGAGCTCAGCGAGGCGGCGAACACGGTCAGCGCCAGCGCGGGGGTCAGCGCGGGCGGCGGGGACCCCCCCGGGGCCGAGGGGGGACCCCCCTCATCCTCCTGGGGGGAGGGGAAAATGGGGGAACCCCCCCGAAAAATTTGGGGTGAAAAATTTGGGGTGGATCCCCCCCAAAAAATTCCCGCTAAAAATCGCGATATTTGGGGAAATTGGGGGGATTTTGGGGGATTTTTGGGGAAGATTTTGGGGGATTTTTGGGGAGGATTTTGGGGGGATTTTGGGGGGATTTGGGGAGTTTTGGGGACCCCCCTCATCCTCCTGGGGGGAGGGGAAGAATGGGGGAACCCCTCCCCCGAAAAAATTTGGGGTGAAAATCTTGGGGGATCCCCCCAAAAATCGCGATATTGGAGAATTTTGGGGGAATTTGGGGGGTTTTGGGGGTGGGGGAGGGGAAATTCGGGGGTGGGGGAGGGGAAAGTTTGGGATCGTTGAGGTGGGGGTGGGGCAGAGGGGGCGTAACCACAGCCCCGCCCCCTCTGCCCCACCCCCCTCCCGCCCCCGCCCCGCCCCCAAATTCTTTCCCACCCCTCCCCCCACTCCTCACACCACCCCCCCGAGGGGTGGGGGGGAGGGGCGACCCCCAGCGGCTCTATCGCGACATCCTCCCCCTCCCCCACCCTCTATCGCGACAGAAAAGGGGGAGGGGCCAAAAAAAACCCAAATTTTTTTCCTTATTTGGGTAAAAAATCCCAAATTTTTTTTGGTGGGGTGGGGGAGGGGCGGGAAATTTTTTGGCGGGAAATTTTTTGGGGAGGGGGTCTCGCCCCTCCCCCCACCCCCCCAAAATTCCTCCCCTTCCCCCCCCCCCGCAAACCCGCCCCTCCCCCACCCCCCCCCCGGTACCTCCTCCTCCTCCTGGATCTGCTGGAAGCCCCTGGGCATGGGGGTTAATTAAGGGGTTAATTAAGGCGTTAATTAGCTAATTAATGCGATTGTTTGGTTCGTTTATTAGGTAATTATTCCGTTTTTTAGTTAATGAGTTAATTAAGGGGAAGTGACCTCTCCGGGGTTGTTCCCGAAGGCGTTAATTAGTGCCGGGGAGGGTTAAAGGGTTAATTAAGGGTTAATTAGCGGTCGGGGAGGTTAATGAGAAGGAGGGGGGGATTAATTAAGCGGGTCAGGGGGGTTAATTAGGGGTTGAAAGGTCCAGAGGGAGTTAATTAGGGGTTAATTATCGGGTAATTAGGAGTCGGGGGCTGTCCCGCGGGGAACCGGAGAGTTAATTAAGGGTTAATTAGAGGTCCCGGGGGAAGTCAGGGCGTTAATTAAGGGTTAATTAAGGCTTAATTATGAATCAGGGATTGCCGGGGGGATTGGGGGTCAGTTAAGGGTTAATTAGCGGTTAATTAGGAATCAGGGGGGTTCCGGGGAAGTTTATCAAGGATTAATTAGCGGTTAATTAAAGGTCGCGGCCTGGGGGGGGAAGTTCAGGGGGGTTAATTACAGATTAATTAAGGGTTAATTAGAGGTCTGGGGGTCCCGGGGAGGATCGGGGACTTAATGAAGAATTAATTCGGAGTTAATTAAGGCTCGGGGATTCCCAGGGAAGATCGGGGGATTAATTAGGCATTAATTAGCAGTTATTTAAGCATTGACTAGGGGTTAATTAAGGGTCGGGGAATCCCGGCGGGGGACTGGAGAGATAATTAAGGATTAATTACCAGTTAATTAGGGCTCGCAAAAATCCCGGTGGGTTAATTAAGGACTAATTAGAGGTTAATTAGGCGTCGCAGAGGTCCCGGAGGGTTAATTAACTCTGAAGCCGTGGTTAATTAGCGGTTAATTAAAGCTCGAGGGATTCCCGGGCGCTCTAAGCATTAATTAAAGCCTAATGGCCCATTAATTACGGCGTTAATTAGCGGCCGGCGGGGTCATTTGGGGGTCAGTGAGCGGCGGGGGGGGGGGCGGGGGGGGAGGGGAGGGGGCGGGGGGGGAGGGGCGGCGGCAGGGCGCCCCCCAGCGGCCGGGCGGCAGCGGCGGCTCCGGAGGCGGCGGCGGCGGCTCCGGGGGGTCCCGGGGGTCTGCGAGGGCTCCGGGGGGGCGTGGCCACGGCCGGGACACGCCCGCAGAGGCCACGCCCACATACGGACACGCCCCCTTGGCCGTAGCCACGCCTCCTCCCTTTTTTAAAAAGTAATTAATAAATGTTTGATTTTTTGATTTTTTTTTGGATTTTTCTTTCCCAGTTTTTGGGGAGTTTTGGCGACGTTAATTCGGGGTTAATTAGGGGTAATTAAGGGGCTGGAGGATTAATTAGCGGTTGAGTAGGGGGTTAATTAAGGTTAAGTTGGAGGTTAATTAGGAATCTGGGAGTCCCGCGGGGTCTGAGAGGGCTCCGGGAGGGCGGGGCCTCACCCGGGATACGCCCCTCGCTATAGCCACGCCCCCTTCGCGGAGTTCTTTTGTTTTAATTTGTTGGGGAGGGGGCGATGTTAATTAGCGGTTAATTAGAGCTCCGGGGGAGAGACAGAGGGCTTAACTAAAGATTTATTAGGGATTAATTAGGGGTTAATTGGCACTTAATTCGGGTTTACATTGGGGGTGAGCCCGAAGGTCCCGGGGAAGGTCTAGGGGGTTAATAAAGATTAATTAAGGGTTAATTAAGGGTCGTGAGGGCCCTAGGGAAGGTCAAAGGAATTAATTAAGGATGAATTAGGGGTTAATTAGTAGTCGGACAAGTCCCGGGAGTGAAAATTAAGGATTAATTAGGGATTAATAGGGAATCAAGGGATCCAGAGGAGTTGATTAATGACTAGCAAACAATTAATTAAGAATCGGGGGATCCCGGTGGATGGTCGGGGTTTTAATTAAGGATTAATTAGAAATTAATTAGCGAATAAGCAAGAGTGGAAGGGGGGGTTTCAGCGAAAGCTCAGGGGGGTTAATTAAGGATTAATTAGGGTTAATTATTAAGGACCGGGGGGGGTCCGGGGGGCAGGATCGGAGTGCGAATTAAAGATTAATTAGTGGCTAATTAGGAGCCCGGGAATCCCGGGGAACGATCAGGGATTAATTACAGATTAATTAGGGGTTAATTAAGGACCCGGCTTGGCCCCACCCCCGATTTCAGCCGCTTTTGCCCTAAAATGGACGCGGCGGTGACGTCACCGCCCCTCCCCCGCCGCGGGGGGATCCCGAGGTGACCCCGGGGGGGGGTGGGGGAGGGGCGGGCGCGTGCCCGGAGCTATTTTTAGCTCAAAGTCACCCCGCCGTGGGGGGGGGAGGGGATTCTTAAAGGGCCAGAGTGCAAATTTTAGCCGTGCGGGGGAAGGGGGAAGGGGACACCCTTGAGTGACGTCACGCCTGACGTCACCGCGGCGCCCCGCACCCTGTTGTGACAAAAAGCGGCGGGAACCGGCGGGGACCGGAGCCAGGGGACACCCAGGGGACACCCAGGGGACACGCCTGGACCCGCCGGGCGTGGCTTAAACCTTGAACCACGCCCCCGAACCGCCCCACAGCCAATCCAAACCGCGCTCCCCCCCCCCCGGGCGGGTGACAATGGTACAGCCCGAGGGGCGCAGTGGGCGTGGTCACGCACCATGGGCGTGGTTAGATAAAGCGCGGTGACGGGCGGGGTAACGTAAAGGGGGCGTGGTTACGTTAAGGGAGCGTGGTCACGCAAAGTGGGCGTGGCCTCGCTCAGCCGCCGGCAGCCGCCGCTGAGGCAACCCCGCTCCGGAAAAAAAAAAAAACCCAAAAAACCTCCTCCAAAACCCCCAAAACCGCCGGATTTCCACCCAAAAATCCCTTCTGGCCTCCCCCCCGAGCCCGCCATGGTGTCGCTGCTGTGCTGCGGGCCCAAGATGGCGGCCTGTGGGCTCGTCCTCAGCGCCTGGGGCGTCGTCATGCTGGTCAGGGCGCCTGAGGGGACCTGAGGGGCCGGGGGGGGGTCCGGGGGGTTTGGGGGGGTCCTGAGGATCTTTGGGGGGTCCCTGTGGGGTTTGGGGGGGGTCCTGAGGATCTTTGGGAGGTCCCTGTGGGGTTTGGGGGGGTCCTGAGGATCTTTGGGGGGTCCCTGTGGGGTTTGGGGGGGTCCTGAGGATCTTTGGGGGGTCCCTGTGGGGTTTGGGGGGGTCCTGAGGATCTTTGGGGGGTCCCTGTGGGGTTTGGGGGGGTCCTGAGGATCTTTGGGGGGTCCCTGTGGGGTTTGGGGGGGTCCTGAGGATCTTTGGGGGGTCCCTGTGGGGTTTGGGGGGGTCCTGAGGATCTTTGGGGGGTCCCTGTGGGGTTTGGGGGGGTCCTGAGGATCTTTGGGGGGGTCCCTGTGGGGTTTGGGGGGGTCCTGAGGATCTTTGGGGGGGTCCCTGTGGGGTTTGGGGGGGTCCTGAGGATCTTTGGGGGGGTCCCTGTGGGGTTTGGGGGGGTCCTGAGGATCTTTGGGGGGTCCCTGTGGGGTTGACAGAGGGTTTGGGGCGCCTTGGTGGTTTTTGGGGTGGTCCTGGGGAGGTTCTGGGGGGTTTAAGGGGGTCTTGGAGGGGTTTGGGGGAGTCCCTGTGGGGTTTTGTGGGGTCCTGGATGGATTTTGGGGGTCCCTGTGGAGTTTTGGGGGGTCCTGGATGGTTTTTGGGGGTCCCTGTGGAGTTTTGGGGGGTCCTGGAAGGATTTTGGGGGTCCCTGTGGGGTTTTGGGGGGTCCTGGATGGTTTTTGGGGGTCCCTGTGGGGTTTTGGGGAGCTGAGAACCATCTGAGCGGGACCTGGGGGGCGATTTTGGGGTCTGGGGGTGTCGAGGGGGATTTTTGGGGGGCTCCAAACCCCTCCCCCAACCCCTCCCCCACCCCCCAACTTCCCCTCAGCTGCCCCTGAGTCACCCCGAGCCCCTCCCCCACCCCAAAAAACCCGCATCGGGGGGGGGTGGGGTGCCCCAAATCCCCCCAAAATCCCCCAAAACTGCCCCAAATCTGTTCAAGGGACCCCCACATGTCCCCAAATCCCCTCAAAATCTCCCCCAGGGACCCCCAAAACTCCCCAAATTCCCCCCCAAAATCCCAAATCTCCTTCAAAATCCCCCCCCAAAAAACCCCCCGAATCTTCCCCAGGGACCCCAAAATCCCACAAAATCTCTCTGGTCCCCCCCAAAACCCCTCAATTCCTTCAAAAGTTCCCCAAAATCCCCCCCAAAAAACCCAAATCCCCCCCAAAAAACCCCAAATCCCCCCAAAAAAAACCCCAAATCCCCTCAAATCTCCCCCAGGGACCCCAAAACTTCCCAAATAACTCCAAAATTCCCTTCAGGATCCCTCAAATCCCCCCCCAAACCCTCAAATACCCCCCAAAAAACCCCAAATCTCCCCCAAAAAACCCCAAATCCCCTCAAAATCCCCCCCCAAAACCCCCAAACCTCCCCCAAATCCCCCCTTAAAAACCCTAAATCTCCCCCAGGGACCCCCAAAACTTCCCAAATCCCCTCAAAATCCCCCCCAAAACCCCCCAAATCCCCCGAAAAAAAAACCCAAATCCCCCCCAAAACCCCCCAAATCCCCTCAAAATTTCCCCAAAACCCTCAAATCCCCCAAAACTTCCCAAAACCCCCCAAATCTCTCCCAAATCCCCCCGAATTTCCCCCAAATCCCCCCGAATTTCCCCCCTCCAGGTGCTGCTGGGCATTTTCTTCAACGTGCACTCGGCCGTGCTCATCGAGGACGTGCCCTTCACCGAGGAGGACTTCAAGGAGTGAGCCCCGGCTCGGGGGTCCTGGGGGGGATTTGGGGAGTTTGGGGGGATTTGGGGGGTCCTGGGAGGGATTTTGGGGGTCCAGGGGGGATTTTGGGGGGTCCTGGGGGAGGAATTTGGGGCAGTTTTAGGGGAATTTGGGGGTGTTGGGGTCTCTCAAAGGGATTTGGAGGGATTAGGGTGTTTCTTTTTCTGCCAAAAAAACCCAAAATCCCCTCAAAAAACCCCCAAATCCACTCAAAAAACCCTAAAACACCCCCCAAAATCCCTTAAAATTCCCCCAAAATCCCTTTAAAAAAGCCCCGAAAACCTCAAAACCCCTCAAAAATCTCCCAAAAAAAATCCTCTCAAAGTAAACCCCAAAAACCGCCCAAAAACCTCTCGAAAATCTCTGGAAAATCTCTTCAAAAATCCCTCAAAAATCCCTTAAAAACTCTCAAAAACCCCTTAAAAAACAAACCAAAAAAAACCAAAGAAAAAACAAGAATCCCCTCAAAAATCCTTTAAAACTCCCCCAAAATCCCCCCCCCAAATCCCTCAAAAAATACCCAAAACCCCCAATAATCCCCCAAACCAAAAAAAACAACCCAAAATCCCTTTTTTTTTAAAAAAAAATTGTTTTCCCTCAGCGGCCCGGAGCGGGCTGCACGCGCTGTTCGAGCGGGTGAGCTACAACTGCTTCATCGCGGCGGGGCCGCGACAACATCCCCCCCAAAAAAAACCCCAAAATCCCCTCCAAAAACATCTCAAAATCCCTCAAAAATCTCTCCAGAATTTCTCCAAAGAAACTCCCCAAAAAACCCCTTAAAAATCCCTCAGAAATCTCCTCAGAAAATTCCCTCAAAAAACCCCCTCAAAACCCCCCCTCAAATCCCTTAAAAAACCGCCAGAAAATCCCCCAAAAATCCCTCCAAAAATCCCTAAAATCCCTAAAATTCTTTCAACCCCCAAACTCCCCAAAAAACCTCCAAAAAAACCCCAAAAATCCCTTTTTTTAAAATTGTTTTCCCTCAGCGGCCCGGAGCGGCTGCCACGCGCTGTTTCGAGCGGCTCAGCCACAACTGCCTCATCGCGGCGGGGCCGCGACAACATCCCCCCAAAAAAACCCCAAATCCCCTCAAAAACATCTCAAAATCCCTCAAAAATCTCTCCAGAATTTCTCCAAAGAAACTCCCCAAAAAACCCCTTAAAAATCCCTCAGAAATCTCCTCAGAAAATCCCCTCAAAAAACCCCCTCAAAAAATCCCCTCAAACCACCCCCCCCCCCCAAATCCCTCCAAAAAACCGCCAGAAAATCCCCCCAAAAATCCCTAAAAATCCCTAAAATTCTTTCAACCCCCCAAACCCCCCCAAAAACCTCCCAAAAACCCCCCCAAAATGCCTTTTTGGTTACTGTTTTCCCTCAGCGGCCCGGAGCGGCTGTACGCGTTGTTCGAGCGGGTGAGCTACAACTGCTTCATCGCGGCGGGGCTGTACGCGCTGCTGGGCGGCTTCTCCCTCTGCCAGAGCCGCCTCAACAAGCGCAAGGAGTACATGGTGCGCTGAGGGGGAAAAGAAAAACCAACGCCCCGGAATCGGCGTTTTTCACACCCCCCAACCCCCCCCTAAACAATCGTTCTTTTTGTTTCTTTGTTCGTATGTTTAAAATCCCCTCCCGCCTCCAATCCGTCCACGGTGGAGCGAGTTTTGGTGCCGGAGAGAAGCGACTAAGGGTTGGAATAATAAAGAGGGGTCTGTTAGTCCCGAGTGGGGGTTTTTTTTTTGGGGGGGTGGGGGGGGTAAAGCGTGAAGAAAACGCGGTTTTTTTTTTGGGGGGGGGGGCGGAAAAAACGCGAAGTTTTGGGGGGTGAAAAATGAAGATTTTTGTTTTGAGAGTGAAAAATGAGGATTTTGAGGGGAGAGACGTGAGAGGGGAAGATGGGCGGGGCTTAAAGGGAATCGGCCAATCAGAGAGAAAAGGCGTGGCCTCATGAGGGGAGAAAAATGTGGTGGGCGTGGTTTAGGAAAAATCAGCCAATCATTACAAAGAAGCGTGGCACCGCGAGGCGGGAAACAGCGTGAGGGCGGGGCTGAGCCGTCTTTGTGGGCGCGACTTAATATGAACGACCAATCAGAAACACGGGGCGTGGCCTGGTGAGGCATAGCTAGGCGGTGAGCGCGGCTTAGAAGGAATCAGCCAATCATAATAAACGGGCCTGGCCTCGTGAAAGGCGAGCGAAACGTAGGGCGTGGCTTGGGCTGTATCAACCAATCAGCAGCAAGGGGCGCGGCCTGGTGAGGGCGGGACCAAGGAGCGGCGCGGGGCAGAGCGCCCCCCTCCCCCCGCCGCCATCATCGAGGAGCCGGAGCGGCGGCGGCGGCGGCCGGAGGGGCCGGGCAAGGCGGCCATGACCTCAGCGTCCACTAAAGTCAGCGATTTGGGGCCATTTTGGGCGAGTTTTGGGCGATTTGGGGCGGTTTTTTTCGGGAATGGGGGGGTGTCGGTAAAGGGTGGGAGGCACTTCCGGTTCGGCGCCACTTCCGGTCCGGGTGGGTCCGTCACAACGAGGGCTCCGGGTGGGACTGGAGGCCTCACAGAACGTTCCCGGGGGAGCCGGACCAGTTCCCGGCTTACTGGTCCCAGTTTGGGTCCCAGGGGGGTTTTACTGGTCCCAGTTTGGGTCCCAGTTCAGTTCTGGGTTCCAGTTTGGGTCCCAGTTTCTCCCAGTTTGTCCGAGTTCCCCTCCCAGTATGACCCAGTCCCCCCCCCAGTCCATCCCAGTCCCCCCCAGTTTGTCCCAGTCCATCCCAGTTCCCTCCCAGTCCATCCCAGTTCCCCCAAATCTCCTTCCCTGTTCCTCCCAGTCCTCTCCCAGTTTATCTTAATCCCATCCCAGTCCCCCCAGTCCCCCCAGTCCCCCCAGTCCCCCCAGTCCCCCCACTCCCCCCAGTCCCCCCAGTCCCTCCCAGTCCCCCCAGTCCCTCCCAGTCCCCCCCAGTCCCTCCCAGTCCCCCCCAGTCCCTCCCAGTCCCCCCAGTCCCCCCATTCCCCCAGTCCCCCATTCCCCCCAGTCCCCCCAGTCCCTCCCAGTCCCCCCAGTCCCCCCATTCCCCCCAGTCCCCCCAGTCCCCCCATTTCCCCCCACTCCCCCCATTCCCCCCAGTCCCTCCCAGTCCATCCCAGTCCCTCCCCAGTCCATCCCAGTTTGGCGGTTCCAGGTCGGGGAGATTTTCTCGGCCGCCGGCGCCGCCTTCACGCGCCTGGGGGAGCTGACGATGCAGCTGCACCCCGGGACCGACAGCTCCCCCGCCGGGTGAGGGGCGTGCGGGGGCACCTGGGGGGTTTCGGAAAACCTGGGAATTCTGGGGAAATTTGGGACATTTGGGGGGAAAATTTGGGGAAGATTTGGGGAAGATTTGGGGGAAATTCAGGGAAAATTTGGGTTTATTTTTTAAGGGAGATTTTGGGGGTGGGGCGGGGATTTTTGGGGATCCTGGAGGGGCTTTGGGGGGATTCGGGGGTAATTTGGGAGGTTTGGGTAAATTTCGGGAAAATTTGGGAGGTTTTGGGGGAGAGCTGGGGGAAATTCGGGCGGGTTTGGGGAGGGTTGGGGGGATTTGGGGGAAATTCCGGGGAGGTTTCGGGAGGAATTTGGAGAAATTTTGGGGATTTTGGGGGGTCCTGAGGGAAAATTTGGGTGATTTTGGGGAGATTTGGGGAAATTTTGGGAAGATTTGGGAGATTTTGGGGATTCCTAAAAGGGGGCTGGGGAGGGGGAGGGGCCCTGGGGGTGATTTTCACCCCCCCCAAAAATCCCCTCGAGATCCCCCCGAATTCCGAGGTCCCCAAAATTCCCTCCAGGACCCCTAAAATCCCCCCAAATCCCCCAAAACTCCCCCAGGTCGCGCTGGACGGAGCCGGAGCTGTCGCTGCTCCGCGGCGCCGTGTCGCGATTCGGGGAGGACCTGAACCCCCTGAAACCCCCCAAAATCCCCCCAAACCCACTCAAACCTCTTCGAATCCCCCCAAATTCCCTCCAGGACCCCCAAAATCCCCGGAATTCCTCCCCAAAATTCCCGAGATCCTCCCAAAAACCCCCTGCGAGTCCCGCCGCGACCAGAGGCGGCGCTGTTGCGCCGCGCTTCGAACGTTCCCATTTAAATTCCCCCAAAATTCCCCAAAATTCCCCCAAACCCCTCAAAACCCCCCCAAATTCATTCCAGGACCCCTAAAATCCCCTAAAATCGCCCCAAAATTCCCGAGATCCTCCCAAAAACCCCCTGCAAGTCCCGCCGCAGCCAGAGGCGGCGCTGTTGCGCCGCGCTTCGAACGTTCCCATTTAAATTCCCCCAAAATTCCCCCAAAATCCCCCCAAACCCCCCCAAATTCCCTCCCAACCCCCCCCAAAGCGCTCCCCTCCCCCCCCAACGCTCCCGGGCTCCCCCAGGTCGCGCTGGACGGAGCCGGAGCTGGCGCTGCTCCGCGGCGCCGTGTCGCGATTCGGGGAGGACCTGAACCGCCTCAGCGCCCTCATCAAGGACCGCACGGTGTAAGGGGCGGGGGGGGGGGAGGGGAAAGAGTTTGGGGGGAGGGGGAGGACACCCCAAAAAACCCCTCCCCCCCCACCCCCCACCAACCCCTCGGCCGCGATCCCCCCGCAGGGCTCAGCTGAAGGCGGCGGCCAAGCGCAAAGCCTACGAGGACAGCGGCGTCCCCCTGCCCCCCGCCGCCCCCCCACCCCGGCGACTCCCCCAAGAAGGGGCCCCGGAAAGGCCCCCCCGGCGCCGGGGGAGGGGCGCCGGAGACCCCCGCGCCCCCCGGCAAGAAGATGAAGGTGGCGGGTGAGGGCTTTTGGCTCCTCCCCCTTTAGTTTGGGGGGTTTTTGGCTCCTCCCCCTTTAATTTGGGGGTTTTTGGCTCCTCCCCCTTTAATTTTGGGGGGTTTTTGGCTCCTCCCCCTTTAATTTGGGTGCTTTTGGCTCCTCCCCCTTTAATTTGGGCGCTTTTGGCTCCTCCCCCTTTAATTTGGGGAATTTTGGCTCCTCCCCCTTTAATTTGGGCGCTTTTGGCTCCTCCCCCTTTAATTTGGGGAATTTTGGCTCCTCCCCCTTTAATTTTGTGGGTTTTTGGCTCCTCCCCCTTTTATTTGGGGGGTTTTGGCTCCTCCCCCTTTAATTTTGGGAAATTTTGGCTCCTCCCCTTTAATTTTGGGGAATTTTGGCTCCTCCCCCTTTAATTTGGGGGGTTTTGGGTCCTCCCCCTTTAATTTTGGGGGTTTTGGCTCCTCCCCTTTAATTTGGGTGCTTTTGGCTCCTCCCCCTTTAATTTGGGTGCTTTTGGCTCCTCCCCCTTTAATTTTGGGGGTTTTTGCTCCTCCCCCTTTAATTTCAGGATTTTTGTGTTCTTTTCCTTTTAATTCCGGGGTCCCCTAATTAATTCCAGGATCCCCTAATTAATTCTGGTGTTCTCTAATTAATTCTGGTGTCCCCTAATTAATTCCGGGGTCCCCTAATTAATTCCGGGTGTCCCCTAATTAATTCCGGCGTCCCCTAATTAATTCCGGCGTCCCCCCAGAGCCCCCCCCGAGCGACTCCGACCCCGCCGGCGACCTGGTGGACGTGGAAGGATTTGGGGACCCCCCCCCCAAGAAGCTGAACTTCGACCAGGGTACGACCCCTCCCCCCCCCCCCAAAAAACCCCAAAAAATTTTGGGAGGGGTGGGGGGAGGGGTGGGGGAGGGGAGGGGTGGGGGTGGACTCCCCCCCCCCCAAAAAAAACTTTGGGGACCCCTCCCCCTATTTGTAACCCCCCTCCCCCCTTTTTTCCAGCAGCCTGAAGTCGGACGCCCCTCCCCCCCCTCCCCCCAAAAAAACCCCAAATTTGGAGCCCCGCCCCTCCCCTCCCCCCCCCCAAATTTGGCCTCGCCCCCTTTGAACCCCCCAATAAAGTTTTGGGGTTCGGCCCCGCTGTGCTCGTCTCGTGTGTTTCTGGGGGGGGCTCCCGCCGCCTTTTGGGGGTCCCCTTCCCCCCTTCCCCTCCCCCAAAATTTGGGGTTTTCCTATTTTTGGGGGTTTTTTTCCCATTTTTGGGGGTTTTCTCCCATTTTGGGGGTCCCGTCCCCCCAAAATTTGGGGTTTTCCCCCCTTTTTTGGGGTTTTTTTCCCCCCCATTTTGGGGTTTTTCCCCCAGTTTGGGGTTTTTCCCCCCTTTTCTTGGGGTTTTTCCCCCAGTTTTTGGGGTTTTTCCCCGTTTTTGGATTTCCCCCCATTTTTGGGTTTTTTTTTTCCCCCAGTTTTGGGGTTTTTTTCCCCATTTTTTGGAGTTTTTCCCCCCCATTTTTTAGGGTTTTCCCCCCAGTTTTTGGAATTTTCTCCCGTTTTAGGGTTTTCCCCATTTTTTAGGGTTTTTCCCCCATTTTTTGGGGTCTCCGACCCGGGGGGGGGGGGGGTATTGGGGGCGTGCCTCCCTCCGGGGGCGTGCCCCCCTTTCCTGGGCGGAGCCCCGCATGCAAATCCCACTCCGCCGTGGGCGTGGCCTCTTCCTGGGCGTGTCCCCGCCCTGTGGGCGGAGCCCCCTCGCGGCGCTCCTTCCCCCTCCCATAGTGGGCGTGTCCTTCCTGTGGGCGTGTCCCCGCCCCTCCCCTTTCTCTTCCGCTCCGGGGACGCCGCGACCCCTCCGCGCGCCCCTCCCCCCGCCACCCCCGCCCCTCCCCCCCGCCCCCCCAAATTATTTTTTGGGGGGAGGGGCCGCCCCCCCGCCCCTCCCCCATGCAGGTCTCCATCGCCTGCACCGAGCAGAGCCTGAGGGGCCCCGGCCCGGGGGGGGGAGGGGCGGCCCCCGGGGGGGGTGGGGGAGGGGGGAGGGCTGGGGGAGGGGCGGCCCCCGGCCCGGGGGGGAGGGGAGCCCCGCAGAAATCGGGGGGCAAAGGAGGGGGAGGGGGAGGGGGTGGGGGAGGGGCGGCGGCGCCGAGACGGGACCAGCCCGGAGCGACCCCCGGGCCCGGCATGAAGTACCGGTATGGGGGAGGGGCGCCGGGGGGAGGGGAGGGGGCGGGGCCCTTTGGGGGTGGGGGTGGGGGGGGTCCCCGGGTTTGATTTTGGGGGTCCCCGGGTTGAACTGGGGCGGGGGGAGGGGGGGCGGGTCCGGTGTGGGGGGTCCCCGAGTCCCTTTTCCGGGGTCCCCGGGCTGATTTGGGGGGTCCCGATTCTCCTGGGGGGGGGGGATGGTCTCATTTTGGGGGGGGGGGGCGGTTCCTTTTCCGGGGTCCCCGGGCTGATTTGGGGGTCCCAGGGTCAATTTTGGGGGTCCCCGGGCTGATTTGGGGGTCCCAGGGTCAATTTTGGGGGTCCCCGGGCTGATTTGGGGTCCCCGGGTCAATTTTGGGGGTCCCCGGGCTGATTTGGGGTCCCCGGGTCAATTTTGGGGGTCCCCGGGCTGATTTGGGGGTCCCAGGGTCGATTTCGGGGTCCCCGGGCTGATTTCGGGGTCCCCGGGTCAATTTTGGGGGTCCCCGGGCTGATTTGGGGGTCCCAAGGTCGATTTCGGGGTCCCCGGGCTGATTTCGGGGTCCCCGGGTTAATTTTGGGTTCCCTGGGTCGATTTCGGGGGTCCCTGGGCTCATTTCGGGGGTCCCCGGGTCCATTTTGGGGTCCCCGGGTCGATTTCGTGGTCCCTGGGCTCATTTCGGGGGTCCCCGGGTTAATTTTGGGGTCCCTGAGCTGATTTCGAGGTCCTCGGGTCGATTTTGGGGTCCCCGGGCTGATTTCGGGGCTCCCGGGTTCATTTTGGGGTCCCAGGGTCGATTTGGGGGTCCCCGGGTCAATTTTGGGGGTCCCCGGGCTCATTTCGGGGTCCCCGGGTTCATTTTGGGGTCCCCGTGTCGATTTGGGGGTCCCTGGTCCCAGCTCGGGGCTCGGCTCTCCCGTGGCGTTGTTCCTGGGCTCCCGGCTGCCTTTGGGTTTGTTTCGGGGGGTCCCCTCCCCCCGGGGGGGGTCCCCGCTCTGGGGGTCCCTTTTGGGGTGACCCCTCCCCCCCCCGCCCCCTCTGTGCCCCCCCAGGACCCTCGGGCGCTCCGGGCTGCGCGTGTCCTGCCTGGGGCTGGGTGAGGGGGATTTGGGGGGATTTGGGGGATTTGGGGGATTTGGGGGGATTTGGGGGATTTCGGGGATTTGGGGATTTGGGGGATTTGGGGGGGATTTGGGGGATTTGGGGGATTTGGGGGGATTTGGGGGAATTTTGGGAGGATTTGGGGGATTTGGGGGGGTTGGGAGAGATTTGGGGAGATTTTTTTTTGAAATTTGGGGGAATTTTGGGAAGATTTTGGGGATTTTGGGGGGATTTGGGGGATTTGGGGGAATTTGGGGGATTTGGGGGGATTTTAGGGAATTTGGAAGAGATTTGGGAAGGTTTGGGGGGAGTTTAGGGGATCTGGGAGGATTTTGGGGAGCTCAGGAGGATTTGGGGGGGATGGGCAGGAATTTGGGGGCATTTTAGGGGATTTGGGGGAGATTTTGGGGGGAATTTTGGGGGATTTGGGAGAGGTTTGGGGGGATTTTAGGAAGAATTTGGGGGAATTTTTGGGGAATTGGTGGAAATTTGGGGGGATTTGGCGGGGATTTGGGAAATTTTGGGGGGATTTTTGGGAGAATTTGGGTGGATTTGGGGGGATTTTGGGGTTCCCTGAGCGGTTTTTCGGGCCGGATTTCGGGTTTTTTTGGGGTCATCCCCGAATTTCCCTCTCCAGGTGCCCGCGGGACCTTCGGGGCCGGGACCTCCGAGGAGGTGAGCCTCACCCCCCCTCCCAAATTTTGGGCTCCTCTCCCCGAATTTTGGGCTCCCCACCCCATTTTTGGGATTTCTCTCATTTTTGCTGTTTTATCCCTTTTTTTGTTGGTTTTTTTTTTTTCCCCACTTTTTTTTTTTGGCGTTTTTCCCCCATTTGTGGGACTCTTTTTTTTTGGGGGAGGGGTGTGTCCCCCTGACTCCCCCTCCCCAAATTTTGGGGAATTTTGGGGTTTCCCAGGAGGCCGAGCAGGTGCTGAGCGCCGCCTACGAGTTGGGGGTGACGCTCTTTGATGCCGCCGAGGCCTCGGCCAGGTACCCCAAAAAATCCTCCCCGGACCCCAAAAAACCCTCCCCGGACCCCAAAAAACCCTCCCCGGACCCCAAAAAATCCTCCCCGGACCCCAAAAAACCCTCCCCGGACCCCAAAAAACCCTCCCCGGACCCCAAAAAACCCTCCCCAGACCCCAAATCTCCCCCAAAAAACCCAAAATTCCCCCCAAAACCTTAAAACTCCCAAATTTTCCCCCAAAAACCCAAATTTCCTCCCCCAAAAACCCCAAATTTCCTCCGAAAAATCCCAAAATTCCCAAATTCCCCGCGAAAAACCCCAAATTCCCCAAAAAAACCCCCAAAATTCCCCAAATCCCCCAAATTCCCCCCCAAATTCCCCCCCAAAACCCCCAATTTTTCCCCAAATCCCCAAATTTCCTCCCCAAAATCCCCCAAATCCCCAAAATTTCCCCCAAATCCCCAAATTTCCCCCTGCAAAAACCTCAAAATTTCCCCCAAATTCCCCCCCAAAAACCCCAAACCCCCAAAATTTCCCCCCCAAAAATCCCAAATTGCCCCAAATCCCCCAAAGCTGCCCCCAAAATCCCGCAGGGTGGAGAAGATGCTCGGGAGGATCCTGAGGAGCAAAGGATGGAGGTGGGGGAGGGGAATTCCTGGGGGAGGGGGAGGGTTTTTGGGGTCCCCGAGGGGGAATTTGGGGGAATTTTGGCGGATTTTGGGGTCCTCGCAGGGGGGAGGGGCGGAGTTTGGGATCCCTGTGGGATTTTGGGGATCCTGGGATGAATTATGGGGGGGGAGGGGCGTCCCGGGCTGATTTTTGGGATGATTTTGGCGGATTTGGGGGTCGCCGCCCCGCCCCCATCCCCGCCCCTCCCCCCCCAGACGCTCCAGTTACGTCATCACCACGCGCGTCCACTGGGGGGCGCCGTAAGTACCCACAATGCACCGCGGGAGTTGGGGGGTGGGGTTTGTGGGAATTCTGGAACTTTTTGGGGTGGATTTTGGGGTGGATTTCGGTGAATTTGGGGTCCAAATCTTCGGGGGGGGTTGGGTGAATTTTGGGTTTTTTTGGGGCAGAATTTCAGTTTTTTGGGTGAAATTTCCGTTTTTGGGGTGAAATTTCAGTGTTTTGGGGTGAATTTTGGGGCGAAATTTCAGTTTTTTGGGGTGAATTTTGGGATTTTGGGGTGGAATTTTAGGTTTTTGGGGTGAATTTTGGGTTTTGAGGCAGAATTTCAGTTTTTTGGGGTGAATTTTAAAATTTTTGGGCGGAATTTCAGTTTTTTGGGGTGAATTTTGAGATTTTTGAGCGGAATTTCAGTTTTTTTGGGTCAACTTTGGGGTTTTGGGGCAGAATTTCAGATTTTTTAGGGTGAACTTTGGGGTTTGGGGTGAATTTCAGGTTTTTGGGGTGAATTTTTGGGTAAATTTGGGCTTTTTTTACCCCCCAGACCCGACCGGGGCCTCTCCAGGAAGCACCTGCTGGAAGGTGAGGGGGGGCGTGGCCTTGTGGGCGTGGTCAAGCAGGACGTGGAGCCTGTTGGGGTGTAAATGGCCACACCCACTGAATGGGGGCGTGATCTAGCAGTGACCACGCCTACCCAGATTTAGTGTGGCCGTGATAGAAAGCAGGCCACGCCCTCTGGGAGGCTCATGGGGGTGGTTTAACCTTGGCCACGCCCCCTCGGGGTGTAATCGCGGATGATGTGGGCGTGGCCTAACTGACCACGCCCCCTTAGGTCTCCGGGGGTCCCTGCGCCGCCTCCAGCTCGATTATGTCGATGTCGTCTTCGCCGGGCCCCGCCCTGGCCCCGCCCACAATGAGGGTGAGACCGTGCCCCTTTCATCAGGCCACGCCCACTCTGCTCAGACCACGCCCCACCCCAACCAGGCCGCGCCCATTGCCCTTAAAGCCACTCCCTCTTCTGCAGCAAGCCCATATTTGGCCACATCCCCCTTTCCTGGCCACGCCCACAATGATGTCATCTCCATCCAGCCATATGCATAATTGGCCACACTCCTTTTCGCACGCCCATTTTTGGGCCACGCCCCCTCGGGCCACGCCCCCTGACGCGTCTCCTCCCCCAGGGCTGGACCCGACCCTGCGGCTGCTGCGGCTGGAAGGTACCAAGGGGAAAACGGGGGGGACAGGGACCCCGAATTGTCCGAAAATCCCCCGAAAACCGCCTCGAGCCACCCGGAACCGCCCGAAATCCATCCCAAAACACCCGAAATCCATCCCCAAACCCCCAAATCCATCCAAAACACCCGAAATCCATCCCAAAACACCCGAAATCCATCCAAAACACCTGAAATCCATGCCAAAATCCCCAAAATCCATCCAAAACACCCGAAATCCATCCCAAAATCCCAAAATACCCCAAAACCACCAGAAATCCATCCAAAATCCATCCGAAGTCCCCCAAAACCCCCGAAATCCATCCCAAATCCCCCGAAATCCATCCCAAATCCCCCAAATCCATCCCAAAACCCCCGAAATCCATCCCAAATCCCCCAGAATCCCCCGCACCCCCCCGCGGCCCCCGCAGTTAACGTGGTCCCTCCCCCCCCGTTTCTGGCAGAGTTGGTTCGCGCCATGAGTGACGTCATCGAGCAGGGCCTGGCGCTGTACTGGGGCACGGCCGGGGGCGCCCCCGGTGACGTCATGGTGGGCGGGGACAGCGCGGGTCACGTGGGGGGATATGGGGGCGTGGGATGACGTCGTGGAGGGCGGGGACACGGGGATGGGCTGCCTGGTGACGTCATGGGGGGACACATGGGGTGGTGATGTCATGGTGGGCGGGGACACCGGGCAGTGACGTCACGGGGGCGGGGACATTGCAGGGGGACACCGGTGACGTCATGGGGGGACATTCGGGGGTTGATGGGGGGACACGGGGACATTGGGGGGGGTCACACAGGGGTCACACGGGGGAGGGGACATGGGGTGACAGAGGTCACACAGGGGTCACACAGGGGTCACAGGGGTCACACAGGGGCCACACAGGTGACACACAGGTGACCCCGCTGTCCCCGCCCCAGGACACGGTGGGGTCACAGGGGTCACACAGGGGTCACACAGGTGACACACAGGTGACCCCCCTGTCCCCGCCCCAGGACACGGCGGGGTCACAGGGGTCACACAGGGGTCACACAGGTGACACACAGGTGACCCCGCTGTCCCCGCCCCAGGACACAGTGGGGTCACAGGGGTCACACAGGTGACACACAGGTGACCCCGCTGTCCCCACCCCAGGACACAGTGGGGTCACAGGGGTCACACAGGTGACACACAGGTGACCCCGCTGTCCCCGCCCCAGGACACAGTGGGGTCACAGGGGTCACACAGGTGACACACAGGTGACCCCGCTGTCCCCACCCCAGGACACGGTGGGGTCACAGGGGTCACACAGGTGACACACAGGTGACCCCGCTGTCCCCACCCCAGGACACGGTGGGGTCACAGGGGTCACACAGGGGTCACACAGGTGACACACAGGTGACCCCGCTGTCCCCGCCCCAGGACACGGTGGGGTCACAGGGGTCACACAGGTGACACACAGGTGACCCCGCTGTCCCCACCCCAGGACACAGTGGGGTCACAGGGGTCACACAGGTGACACACAGGTGACCCCGCTGTCCCCGCCCCAGGACACAGTGGGGTCACAGGGGTCACACAGGTGACACACAGGTGACCCCGCTGTCCCCACCCCAGGACACAGTGGGGTCACAGGGGTCACACAGGTGACACACAGGTGACCCCGCTGTCCCCGCCCCAGGACACAGTGGGGTCACAGGGGTCACACAGGTGACACACAGGTGACCCCGCTGTCCCCACCCCAGGACACGGTGGGGTCACAGGGGTCACACAGGTGACACACAGGTGACCCCGCTGTCCCCACCCCAGGACACGGTGGGGTCACAGGGGTCACACAGGGGTCACACAGGTGACACACAGGTGACCCCGCTGTCCCCGCCCCAGGACACGGTGGGGTCACAGGGGTCACACAGGTGACACACAGGTGACCCCGCTGTCCCCACCCCAGGACACAGTGGGGTCACAGGGGTCACACAGGTGACACACAGGTGACCCCGCTGTCCCCGCCCCAGGACACAGTGGGGTCACAGGGGTCACACAGGTGACACACAGGTGACCCCGCTGTCCCCACCCCAGGACACAGTGGGGTCACAGGGGTCACACAGGTGACACACAGGTGACCCCGCTGTCCCCGCCCCAGGACACAGTGGGGTCACAGGGGTCACACAGGTGACACACAGGTGACCCCGCTGTCCCCACCCCAGGACACAGTGGGGTCACAGGGGTCACACAGGTGACACACAGGTGACCCCGCTGTCCCCGCCCCAGGACACAGTGGGGTCACAGGGGTCACACAGGTGACACACAGGTGACCCCGCTGTCCCCGCCCCAGGACACAGTGGGGTCACAGGGGTCACACAGGTGACACACAGGTGACCCCGCTGTCCCCACCCCAGGACACGGTGGGGTCACAGGGGTCACACAGGTGACACACAGGTGACCCCGCTGTCCCCACCCCAGGACACGGTGGGGTCACAGGGGTCACACAGGGGTCACACAGGTGACACACAGGTGACCCCGCTGTCCCCGCCCCAGGACACGGTGGGGTCACAGGGGTCACACAGGGGTCACACAGGTGACACACAGGTGACCCCGCTGTCCCCGCCCCAGGACACGGTGGGGTCACAGGGGTCACACAGGGGTCACACAGGTGACACACAGGTGACCCCGCTGTCCCCGCCCCAGGACACCTTCGCCGTGGCCCGCCAGCTGAACCTGGTGGCCCCCGTGTGTCAGTGGGCGGAGCTTCCGCCGGAGCCACGCCTCTTCCGCCACCTTGGTAGGAGCGGGGGCAATGGGGGGCGTGGTCAGGCTAGGGTAAAAAGGAGGCGGGACCACAGGGAGGGGTGTGACCAGGGTGTATCCAATGAGAATGGGCAGGGGCCAAAGGGGGCGTGACCAGAGTGTGTTCAACAAAAGGGGCGGGGCCCAAGGGGGCAGGGCCCAAAGGTGTGTCTAATTGGGGTGGGGACACAGGAAGGGCGTGGCCTAAAAAGGGGTGGAGCCAAATGCTTGGGGGCTGGCCGAATGGAGGCGTGGCCAGATGAAGGGGGCAGGGCTAAAGAAGTGTGACCAAGTGGGGGTCAGTGGGCGGGGCTATGAGGAGTTGCGAAGGGGGCGTGGCTTACGACTGGGGCGTGGCTAAGGTGGGGTGGGGGTGATTGGGAGGGTCCCAGGTGACCCCGCCCCGCTGTCCCCAGGCCTGGGCGCTGTCACCTGGTCCCCGCTGGCCCCCGGGCCCCCCCCGGATGAGGAGACCCCCGGGAACGCCCCGGCCAAGGTAACCCGGGGTCACCGCGGGGGAGGGGAGGGGGGGCCCCAAAGTGTCCCCCCGATGTCCCCAGTACGGCACCGTCCCCAAACGCCCAGGTGGCCCAAATGTCCCCCAGGGTGTCCCCAAATGTCCCCAGTGTCCCCAATGTCCCCAGTGTCCCCAATGTCCCCAATGTCCCCCAATGTCCCCAGTGTCCCCAGTGTCCCCAATGTCCCCAATGTCCCCAGTGTCCCCAATGTCCCCAGTGTCCCCAGTGTCCCCAGTGTCCCCAGTGTCCCCAATGTCCCCAATGTCCCCAGTGTCCCCAATGTCCCCAGTGTCCCCCAGTGTCCCCAATGTCCCCAGTGTCCCCAGTGTCCCCAGTGTCCCCAGTGTCCCCAATGTCCCCAGTGTCCCAGTGTCCCCAATGTCCCCAATGTCCCCAGTGTCCCAGTGTCCCCAGTGTCCCCAATGTCCCCAATGTCCCCAGTGTCCCCAATGTCCCCAATGTCCCCAGTGTCCCCAGTGTCCCCAGTGTCCCCAGTGTCCCAGTGTCCCCAGTGTCCCCAATGTCCCCAGTGTCCCAGTGTCCCCAGTGTCCCCAATGTCCCCAGTGTCCCCAGTGTCCCCCAATGTCCCCAATGTCCCCAGTGTCCCCAGTGTCCCCAATGTCCCCAGTGTCCCCAGTGTCCCCAGTGTCCCCAGTGTCCCCAGTGTCCCCAATGTCCCCAGTGTCCCCAGTGTCCCCCAATGTCCCCAATGTCCCCAGTGTCCCCAGTGTCCCCAATGTCCCCAGTGTCCCCAGTGTCCCCAGTGTCCCCAGTGTCCCCAGTGTCCCCAGTGTCCCCACTGTCCCCAGTGTCCCCAGTGTCCCCAATGTCCCCAGTGTCCCCAGTGTCCCCAGTGTCCCCAGTGTCCCAGTGTCCCTGTCCTGTGTCCCCAGGGCCGGCCCCGCTGTCCGGTGGCTCTGGGGGAGCTGCAGCCGCTGGCCCAGAAGTTGGGGTGCTCCGAGGGACAGCTGGGCATCGGTGAGGGGACCCTGGGGACACCTGTGGGGACGTCGAGGGGCGGGGGGCCGGGACACCGGGGGTGGGTGACACTCAGGTGACACCCAGGTGACACCCAGGTGACACTGTCCCTGTCCCCAGCGTGGTCCCCGCGGCTCGAGGGCGTTGGGGTGACACAGCGGTGACATTGATGGGGTGGGGGGCACACAGGTGACACAGGTGACATTGGGGTGACACGGGTGACACTGATGGGGGTGGGGGGGCACTCAGGTGACATTGGGGTGACACAGCGGTGACATTGATGGACTGGGGGGCACACAGGGGTGACATTGATGGGGGTGGGGGCACACAGGTGACATTGGGGTGACACAGGGGTGACATTGATGGGGTGGGGGGCACACAGGTGACATTGGGGTGACACAGGGGTGACATTGATGGGGGTGGGGGCACACAGGTGACATTGGGGTGACACAGGGGTGACATTGATGGGGGTGGGGGCACACAGGTGACATTGGGGTGACACAGGGGTGACATTGATGGGGGTGGGGGCACACAGGTGACATTGGGGTGACACAGGGGTGACATTGATGGGGGTGGGGGCACGCGGGTGACATTGGGGTGACACAGGGGTGACATTGATGGGGGTGGGGGCACACAGGTGACATTGGGGTGACACAGCGGTGACATTCATGGGGGTGGGGGGGACACAGGTGACATTGGGGTGACACAGCGGTGACATTCATGGGGGTGGGGGGGACACAGGTGACATTGGGGTGACACAGGGGTGACATTGATGGGGTGGGGGGCACTCAGGTGACATTGGGGTGACACAGGGGTGACATTGATGGGGTGGGGGGCACTCAGGTGACATTGGGGTGACACAGGGGTGACATTGATGGGGTGGGGGGGACACAGGTGACATTGGGGTGACACAGCGGTGACACTGATGGGGGTGGGGGCACACAGGTGACATTGGGGTGACACAGGGGTGACATTGATGGGGTGGGGGGCACTCAGGTGACATTGGGGTGACACAGGGGTGACATTGATGGGGTGGGGGGGCACTCAGGTGACATTGGGGTGACACAGGGGTGACATTGATGGGGTGGGGGGCACTCAGGTGACATTGGGGTGACACAGGGGTGACATTGATGGGGTGGGGGGCACACAGGTGACATTGGGGTGACACAGGGGTGACATTGATGGGGTGGGGGCACACAGGTGACATTGGGGTGACACAGGGGTGACATTGATGGGGTGGGGGCACGCGGGTGACACAGGTGACACTCAGGTGACGCACGTGTCCCTGTCCCCAGCGTGGTCCCTGCGGCTGGAGGGCGTCAGCTCCGTCCTGGTGGGGGCCGACACCCCCCGGGGGCTTCGGGAGCAAATCCAGGCCCTGCAGGTGGGGAGGGGCGGTGGGGGCGAGATTTGGGGGAAACTGGGATTGGAATTCGATCTGGGGGGTCCTGGGAGGGAATTTGGGGGCTCTGGGGGCTCCTGGGAGGGGATTTGGGGGATTTGGGGGGTCCTGGGAGGGAATTTGGGGGCTCTGGGGGCTCCTGGAGGGAATTTGGGGCATTTCGGGGGGAACCAATCGGCCCCAACCCCGCGATTTTTTTTTTTTCCCGGAGTTCTGCTCGTTTTCCGTCACGTTTCGGGGGAAGTTTCGCCACCTTCGGGGTGTTTTTGGAGTGAATTCCCGCAGATTTCGGGCGAATCCCCGCGGGGGCCGGTTTTGGGTTGAATTCCCCCAGTTTTGACCATTTTTTCCCCAATTTTTCCCCGTTTTTCCCTCCCCAGGTGCTGCCCCGCCTGGGCCCCGCGGCGCTGCGCGAGCTCCAGCCCCTGCTGGGGGGCGGGGCCCCGCCCTGACCCCGCCCCCTCCGCCGCATCCCATTGGCTGCTCCCGCATGGCCCCGCCCCTTTTCCCGCGCGCCTCGGCTCCGCCCCCCCTTTGCTAACGGAGCCTTTTGAGTGACAGCAATAACCCCGCCCCCTAAAACGGGGCGGGGCCAATCAAAGCACAAAGTCCCGCCCCCCTCATAACGCCCTGACCAATCGCAGCGCTTCCAGCGGGGGGGGTGGTTCCTGCCAGGCCACGCCCCCCGCCCCTCCGCCCCCCCCCCCCGCCGTGGGGGGAGGGGAATAAAGTGGCTTTTTCCACGTGGGGGAGGGGCCCGACCTCGTTTTTGGGGGCGGGGCCCCAGCGCTCCCAGTTTGTCCCAGTTCCCCCCCGTGCCCCTCCCACCTAAAGGGGCGTGGCCAGGGCTGTCAGTCAAAGCTCGTTCATTGCCCCGCCTTTGGGGGGGTGGTACCGGGGGTGGGGGAGGGGCGGCCTCGGGGTCACTGAGGGGTCAGTGGGGTCCATGGAAGGATCCAGAGAGTCCCGAGGAGATCCCGGGGGTCCCATGGGGTCAGTGAGGGGTCAGTGGGGTCACTGAGGGGTCAGTGGGGTCAATGGGGGGTCAGTGAGCTCCATGAATCTCCAGAGGGTCCCGGCGTGATCCCGGTGATCCCGGCGGTCCCGTTTCGGGTCCCCCTCAGGAGCAGCAGTAGAGCTCGACGTCGTTGAGGCCGGTGTCGTCCACGCCGCGCCGCGGCAGCTCCAGGCGGGTGCGGAGGCCGCAGACCCCGGCGCCGGGCGGGCAGGGCAGGCTCCAGTTGCCCCAGGCGCCCCGGGGAGCCCCGCGGCCCTCGAGCACCGAGCCCCCCGAGCAGATGGCGGCCAGCCCGTTGGCCGCCGTGTCGTCCCACGGCCCCCGCGGCGCCTCCACGCGCAGCCGGAACGACACCAGGCGCTGCCCGGCGGGACACGACTCCGGCCGGCCCCAGGAACCGCGGCTGCGGGGACGCGGGGGGGGTCAGGGAGGCCAAAAAGGGGGAAAAACACCCAAAATACACCCGGGGAGGGGAAAAACACCCAAAATACACCTGGGGAAGGCCAGAAACACCCAAAATACACCTGGGGACAAGAAAAACACCCAAAATACACCTGGGGACGGGAAAAACACCCAAAATACACCCGGGGAGGGGAAAAACACCCAAAATACACCCGGGGAACCCAAAAACACCCAAAATACACCTGGGGACAAGAAAAACACCCAAAATACACCTGGGGACGGGAAAAACACCCAAAATACACCCAGAGAACCCAAAAACGCCCAAAATACACCCAGGGAGGGGAAAAACACCCAAAATACACCCAGGGAACCCAAAACCACCCAAAATACACCCGGGGAGGGGGAAAACACCCAAAACACACCCAGGGAACCCAAAACCACCCAAAATACACCCGGGGAGGGGGAAAACACCCAAAACACACCTGGGGAACTCAAAACCACCCAAAATACACCCGGGGACAGGAAAAACACCCAAAATCCACCCCAGGCCGTGGTTGGGTCACGGTGGCCGTGGGTGGGTGACAATAGCCACGGTTGGGTCACGGTGGCCATTTCTGGGTTTCGGTGGCCACAGCGTCACCTGGGTGGCCACAAGCCGCCCCGCCGCGCCCCGCCGCGGTCACTCACGGCCCCTCGCTGGATGTGACCTCTCCCGCCTTGTCACAGAGCAGCCGCACCGCGTTCAGCCCCGTGTCGTCCCCGAAAAACCCCCGGGGGGGCTCCACCTGCGGCGCCCCAAAGCCGTCACCGCCCCCGCCACCCCCGCGGTGTCCCCCCCGGATCCTCCCGTGTCCCCACGGTCCCACCCCCCCCCGGGCCCCGTCAGGTGTCCCCGTGTCCCCCAAAACCCGCCCCACCCCCCGCCGTGGCCCTGATGTCCCCTCAGCCCCCCCACCGACCCCCCCGTGTCCCCCATTTGTCCCCTCCTTGTCCCCCGTGTCCCCCATTTGCCCCCCTCCCATTTGTCCCCTCCCGTGTCCCTTCCATGTTCCCGTGTCCCTCCTTTGTCCCCCCACGTTCCCCATTTGTCCCCCATCCCTTTGTCCCCTCCTGTCCCCCCCCCCGTCCCCCCCTGTCCCCGGTGTCCCCCCCGGTCCCCACCTTGAGCTGGAAGCCGCTGGCGAAGGACCTCCCGGGGCAGAACTCGGGGTCCCCCCCAGTGTCCCCACTGTCCCCCGTTCTCCACCGACAGGGTGACCGTGGGGGGTGGCCCCGTCCCAGCCCCGCGCCGGCGGGGCCACCAGGGCCACCAGGGCCACCAGGGCCACCAGCGGGGCCACCAGGGCCAGTCCGGGCCGCGGGGACAGCGCCATGGCTGAGCCAGGCCGGAGCCACCGCGGGGTTTATCAACGCCCGGGGGCAGCGACCGCGGGGACACGGCGGGGACACGGGGGGGGGGACACGGGGGGGGACGGGGGGGACACGGGGGGGGACGGGGGTGGGACGGGGGGGGGGCGGGGAGGACTGGGGGAACTGGGAGGGAACTGGGGGGCACTGGGAGGGACTGGGGGGGCCTGGGGGGGACTGGGGGACTGGGGGGACTGGGGGGACTGGGGGGGACTGGGGGGACTGGGGGGACTGGGGGGACTGGGAGGGACTGGGAGGGACTGGGAGGGACTGGGAGGGACTGGGGGGGATTGGGGGGGACTGGGGGGGACTAGGAGGGACTGGGGGGGACTGGGGGGGGACTGGGGGGGACTGGGGGGGTCTGGGGGGGACTGGGGGGACTGGGGGGACTGGGATGGGACTGGGAGGGACTGGGGGGACTGGGGGGGACTGGGAGGGACTGGGGGGTCTGGGGGGGACTGGGGGGACTGGGGGGGACTGGGGGGACTGGGAGGGACTGGGGGGGACTGGGGGGACTGGGAGGGACTGGGGGGACTGGGAGGGACTGGGGGGACTGGGAGGGACTGGGGGGACTGGGAGGGAACTGGGGGGGACTGGGGGGGGACTGGGGGGGGGACTGGGGGGGACTGGGGGGACTGGAAGGGACTGGGGGGGACTGGGGGAACTGGGAGGGACTGGGGGGACTGGGGGGGACTGGGGGGACTGGGAGGGACTGGTTTGGACTCTCCCATCCCCCCCCGTTTCTCCCCCGTTGGTTCCGCCGCCCCGCCTCGGCCACGCCCCCTTTTTGTCACGTGGGCCCGTGTTTGCGCCCCACCCGCCACGTGACCCTGCCCCCGGTGACGTCAGTCACATGACGTCAGTCACATGAGCGGCCGCAGCACCGCCCGGATCCTTCCGCGCCTCCGCCCGGGGCCCGCCCGGGTTCTTCCGGGTCCGCTCCCCGTTCGCGGGACCCGCCGGGGTCACCGGGACTGGGAGAACTGGGGAGCTTTGGGAGTTCTCCGGCAGGAACTGGGATGGACTGGGAGAAGCCTGCTGAGCCTTCGGAAGGCACCGGGCCGAACCGGGCCGAACCGGGGGCAGGCACCGGCCGTTCCCTCGGCACGGAGCCGCGGTCGGTATGGGCGAGGCCCGGCCGCCGTTCGCGCAGCGCCGCTCCGTTGCCGTTACCGGGAGCCCCCTCCGCCATTTGCGCTGCGCCATCGTTACCGTCAATAAAGTCCCCTTACGCCGTTTGCGCAGCGCGGTGTCGTTACCATCACCGGAGCCCGTTACGCCATTGGCGCAGCGCCGCTCCATTGCCGTTACCCGGATCCCCTTACGCCGTTGGCGTACCGCCGCCCCGGTGCGCGTTAACGCGGGCTCCTTACGCCGTTGGCGTACCGCCGCCCCGGTTCCGTTAACGCGGGCTCCTTACGCCGTTTGCGCAGCGCCGGCCCGGTTCCGTTAACGCCGGCTCCTTACGCCGTTAGCGTACCGCCGCCCCGGTGCCGTTAACGCGGGGCTCCTTACGCCATTGGCGTACCGCCGCCCCGGTTCCGTTAACGCGGGCTCCTTACGCCGTTTGCGCAGCGCCGCCCCGGTACCGGATCCCCTTACGCCGTTGGCGTACCGCCGCCCCGGTACCGTTAACGCGGGCTCCTTACGCCATTGGCGTACCGCCGCCCCGGTACCGTTAACGCGGGCTCCTTACGCCATTGGCGTACCGCCGCCCCGGTACCGTTAACGCGGGCTCCTTACGCCGTTTGCGCAGCGCCGCCCCGGTACCGGATCCCCTTCGGCCGCCGGCGCGGCGCAGGCGCGGCGGGCGGGCCCGTATCCCTGCGCGCTGCCGCAGCCCCGGCCCCGGCCCCGGTCCCGGTCCCGGTCCCGGTCCCGGCCATGAAGTTCCTGTACAAGGAGGAGCACCCGTTCGAGAAACGGCGCTGCGAGGGCGAGAAGATCCGGAAGAAGTACCCCGGACCGAGTCCCGGTGAGCGCCGGGATCCGCCCCGGGATCCCGAAATTCATCCCGGGACCCTCCCGGAAAGGTCCGGAACGACCGAGGGACCCCCGGGATCCCTGAAAATCCCCGCCGGGATCCCAAAAATCCCCCCCCGGGATCCCCAAAATCGCCCCCGGGATCCCCGAAATCGCCCCCGGGATCCCCGAAATCGTCCCCGGGATCCCCGAAATCCCCCTCGGGATCCCCAAAAATCCCCCCCGGGATCCCCAAAATCGCCCCCGGGATCCCCGAAATCGCCCCCGGGATCCCCGAAATCGCCCCCGGGATCCCAAAAATCCCCCTCGGGATCCCCCAAAATCCCCCCGAGATCCCTCAAAATCACCCCCGGGATCCCCAAAATCCTCCCCGGGATCCCCAAAATCCCCCTCGGGATCCCCGAAATCGCCCCCGGGATCCCCGAAATCGCCCCCGGGATCCCCAAAATCCTCCCCGGGATCCCCGAAATCGCCCCCGGGATCCCCAAAATCCATCTCGGGATCCCCGAAATCCCCCCCCGGGACCCTCAGAAACAACCCCAAATTCCCGAATTTTGGGATTTTCGGGGGGTTTTCCTTCCCCTCCTCAATTCCGGCGGCGTTTTCCTCGTTTTTTGTGGTTCGTTTTTGTCTAAAATTCGGGTGGTTTTGCCTTAAATTTAAAGGGATTTTTTTTTCCTCAGAGTTCAGGGGGCTTTGCCTCTAAAATCGAGGGAGATTTTTCCTTAAAATTCAGGAATTTTTTTTTTTTGTCTTAAATTCAAGGGATTTCAACCCAAAATTCAGGGGAATTTCTGCCTGAAAAATTCGGGGTTTTTTTTACCCAAAATTCAGGATGTTTTTTTTTACCCAAATTCAAAGGATTTTCCCCCCCAAAATCCAAGATTTTTTCCTCAAAAATCAGGTTTGTTTTTTTTTTCCCCCAAAACCCAGGAGCTTGTTTTTTTTTTTTTTTTCCCTGAATTTAAGGATTTTTTTTCCCCTCAATAAAGGAAACTTTCCCTTCCCAAATTCCCATTTTTTCCCCCCAAATTTGACGGATTTTCCCGTTTTTTCCCCCCAAATTCGAGGTGATCGTGGAGAAGGCGCCCAAGGCCCGAATTGGGGACCTGGACAAGAAGAAATACCTGGTGCCCTCCGACCTCACAGGTGAATTTCGGGGCCGTTTGGGGAATTCGGGGGAAATTTGGGGGGGTGGGAGGATTTTTGGGGTGGGTTTTTTCTCATTTTTGGGGGTTTTTTGGGTGGAATTTGGGGAGTTTTGGGGCTGGATTTTGGGGGAATTTTGAGGGGTTTTTTTTCCTGATTTTTGGGGGGAATTTTTGGGTGGAATTTTAGGAATTTGGGGGAAGTTTTTGGGGGGGTTTTTTGGTGGAATTGGGGAGGGTTTGGAGGTGGGATTTGGGGGCGATTTGGGGCTTCGAGGTTTCTTTGCGCGGCAATTTTTCGATTCTCGGCGTTTTCTGGGGCGGGTTTTTGTTTTTTTGAGTTTTTGGTTTTTTTGGGTTTTTAGGCTTTTCTGGGGGGCGATTTTTGGACTCTTTGGGGGCAATTTTTTCGATTTTTGGGATTTTCTGCGGCAAGTTTTTTGTGTTTCTGGGGCGATTTTTCGGGTTTTCTGGGGCGATTTTTTTGATTTTTGGGGTTTTCCGGGGCGATTTTTTTGATTTTTGGGGTTTTCTGGGGCGATTTTTTCGATTTTTGGGGTTTTCTGGGGCGATTTTTTTTGATTTTTGGGGTTTTCTGGGGCGATTTTTTCGATTTTTGGGGTTTTCTGGGGCGATTTTTTTGATTTTTGGGGTTTTCTGGGGCGATTTTTTCGATTTTTGGGGTTTTCTGGGGCGATTTTTTTGGGTTTTGGGGTTTTCCGGGGCGATTTTTTTGGTTTTTGGGGCCGTTTTTCGTGATTTTGGGGCGTTTTCTTCGCAGTGGGGCAGTTCTATTTCCTGATCAGGAAGCGGATCCACCTGCGGGCCGAGGACGCTTTGTTCTTCTTCGTCAACAACGTCATCCCCCCCACCAGTGCCACCATGGGCCAGCTCTACCAGGTCCCCAAACCCCAAAACTGCCCCAAAACCAGCCCAAAACCACGCCACGGGCAGCCGGGAAAAAACTGGGATTGACAGGGGAAAAATGAAATGATCCCGGGAAAAATTGGGATGAGTCAGGGGAAAAAAAACCTGAATTATCTGGGGGAAAAAATGGGATTATCCAGGAAAAAACTGGGGGGAAAAAATTGGGATTATCCAGGAAAAAACTGGGGGGAAAAAATTGGCATTATCCAGGAAAAAACTGGGGGGAAAAAATTGGGATTATCCAGGAAAAAACTGGGGGGAAAAAAATTGGGATTATCCAGGAAAATAGTCAAGAGGGAAAAATGTTGTGGAAAGGGTTAAAAAGCGGTGGGGGGGGGGGGAAAAGGTTTTAAAAGGGTTTTTCTTGGGGGGGGTGAGGAAATTTGGAGGGGTCTAGGATAATCTCGAAAATTTGGGATGGAAAGGGGAAATTTGGGATGGGAAAAGGGGGAATTTGGGATGGAAAAAAGGGGGGAATTTGGGATGGGAAAAGGGGGGAATTTGGGATGGGAAAAAGGGGAAATTCGGGATGGAAAAAAGGGGAAATTCGGGATGGAAAAAGGGGGAAATTCGGGATGGAAAAAAGGGGGAATTTGGGATGGGAAAAGGGGAAATTTGGGATGGAAAAAGGGGGAAATTCGGGATGGCAAAAAGGGGAAATTCGGGATGGAAAAAGGGGAAATTCGGGATGGAAAAAGGGGAAATTTGGGATGGGAAAAAGGGGAAATTCGGGTTGAAAAAAGGGGAAATTTGGGATGGAAAAAGGGGGAATTTGGGATGGGAAAAAGGGGGAATTTGGGATGGAAAAAAGGGGAAATTCGGGATGGAAAAAGGGGGAATTTGGGATGGAAAAAAGGGGAAAATTTGGGATGGAGAAAGGGGGAATTTTACGCTGAAACTCCGGGTTTTGGACTGGGAAGTTCCCCGTTTTTCCCGCCGGAATTCCCGGTTTTTAACGCTAAAATTCCCGCTGTTTTGCCCCTCAGGAGCACCACGAGGAGGATTTCTTCCTTTACATCGCCTACAGCGACGAGAGCGTCTACGGGGCCTGAGCCCGTCCCGGGCCCGCCCGGCCCTGCCCGCGCCCGGCTTTCCGCTCCCTGCCCGGATTTTTTTCCCCGTTCCCGGTTTTCTTTGGGTTGATTTCGGGTTTTTTCCCCTTTTTTCCCCTTTTTCCCCTTTTTTTCCCTCCCCTCCAATAAAAGCGACGGAGCCGCCTCAGGGCCCCGACCGGAAGTGGGCGTGGTCTGACCCGCGCGGCGCGCAGGGGGCGTGGTCTGCATAATAAGCGCACCGTATCTGATTGCGGGCGTGGCTTGCATAATGAGCGTCTCGCGCATGCGCACTGGCCAAAGCCAGCCCCGTTTTGCAATAATGAGCGCGTTGGGGCGCCAAATTTGGGGGGTGAGGGGGGCGTGGCTTGAATAATAAAGCCTTTGCGCTCGCGGGCGAAGCAATGTGAGGGCAAAGAGGGGGCGTGGTTTGCATAATGAGCCCGGCGCGCAATCGCAGGGTGCCGCAATA